>NC_059208.1:59241410-59301410 GCF_020615455.1 Coregonus clupeaformis | reverse complement strand
CTGGTTGCTGATGGGCTGGTCCTGGGGCTGGTTGCTGACAGGCTGGTCCTGGGGCTGGGGCTGGTCCTGGGGCTGGTTGCTGACAGGCTGGTCCTGGGGCTGGGGCTGGGGCTGGTCCTGGGGCTGGTTGCTGACAGGCTGGTGTTGGGGCTGGTTGCTGATGGGCTGGTCCTGGGGATGGTTGCTGATGGGCTGGTCCTGGGGATGGTTGCTGACAGGCTGGTGTTGGGGCTGGTTGCTGATGGGCTGGTCCTGGGGATGGTTGCTGATGGGCTGGTCCTGGGGATGGTTGCTGATGGGCTGGTCCTGGGGATGGTTGCTGACAGGCTGGTATTGGGGCTGGTTGCTGACAGGCTGGTCCTGGGGATGGTTGCTGATGGGCTGGTCCTGGGGCTGGTTGCTGACAGGCTGGTGTTGGGGCTGGTTGCTGACAGGCTGGTCCTGGGGATGGTTGCTGATGGGCTGGTCCTGGGGCTGGTTGCTGACAGGCTGGTGTTGGGGCTGGTTGCTGACAGGCTGGTGTTGGGGCTAGTTGCTGACAGGCTGGTGTTGGGGCTGGTTGCTGACAGGCTGGTGTTGGGGCTGGTTGCTGACAGGCTGGTGTTGGGGCTGGTTGCTGACAGGCTGGTGTTGGGGCTGTGTCTCTAGTGTCTCTTCCTGGCCTGTCTCTGCTGGGTCTTTTCCCCTAGTGTCTCTTCCTGGCCTGTCTCTGCTGGGTCTTTGCCTCTAGTGTCTCTTCCTGGCCTGTCTGTGCTGGGTCTTTTCCTCTAATGTCTCTTCCTGGCCTGTCTCTGCTGGGTCTTTTCCCCTAGTGTCTCTTCCTGGCCTGTCTCTGCTGGGTCTGTCTCTTCCTGGCCTGTCTCTGCTGGGTCTTTTCCCCTAGTGTCTCTTCCTGGCCTGTCTCTGATGGGTCTTTTCCCCTAGTGTCTCTTCCTGGCCTGTCTCTGCTGGGTCTTTTCCTCTAGTGTCTCTTCCTGGCCTGTCTCTGCTGGGTCTTTTCCTCTAGTGTCTCTTCCTGGCCTGTCTCTATTGGGTCTTTTCCCCTAGTGTCTCTTCCTGGCCTGTCTCTGCTGGGTCTTTGGGTCTTTTCCTCTAGTGTCTCTTCCTGGCCTGTCTCTGCTGGGTCTTTTCCCCTAGTGTCTCTTCCTGGCCTGTCTCTGCTGGGTCTTTTCCCCTAGTGTCTCTTCCTGGCCTGTCTCTGCTGGGTCTTTTCCCCTAGTGTCTCTTCCTGGCCTGTCTCTGCTGGGTCTTTTCCCCTAGTGTCTCTTCCTGGCCTGTCTCTGCTGGGTCTTTTCCTCTAGTGTCTCTTCCTGGCCTGTCTCTGCTGGGTCTTTTCCCCTAGTGTCTCTTCCTGGCCTGTCTCTGCTGGGTCTTTGGGTCTTTTCCTCTAGTGTCTCTTCCTGGCCTGTCTCTGCTGGGTCTTTTCCCCTAGTGTATCTTCCTGGCCTGTCTCTGCTGGGTCTTTTCCCTAGTGTCTCTTCCTGGCCTGTCTCTGCTGGGTCTTTTCCCCTAGTGTCTCTTCCTGGCCTGTCTCTGCTGGGTCTTTTCCCCTAGTGGCTCTTCCTGGCCTGTCTCTGCTGGGTCTTTTCCCCTAGTGTCTCTTCCTGGCCTGTCTCTGCTGGGTCTTTTCCCCTAGTGTCTCTTCCTGGCCTGTCTCTGCTGGGTCTTTTCCTCTAGTGTCTCTTCCTGGCCTGTCTCTGCTGGGTCTTTTCCCCTAGTGTCTCTTCCTGGCCTGTCTCTGCTGGGTCTTTTCCCCTAGTGTCTCTTCCTGGCCTGTCTCTGCTGGGTCTTTTCCCCTAGTGTCTCTTCCTGGCCTGTCTCTGCTGGGTCTTTTCCCCTAGTGTCTCTTCCTGGCCTGTCTCTGCTGGGTCTTTTCCCCTAGTGTCTCTTCCTGGCCTGTCTCTGCTGGGTCTTTTCCCCTAGTGTCTCTTCCTGGCCTGTCTCTGCTGGGTCTTTTCCCCTAGTGTCTCTTCCTGGCCTGTCTCTGCTGGGTCTTTACCCCTAGTGTCTCTTCCTGGCCTGTCTCTGCTGTGTCTTTTCCCCTAGTGTCTCTTCCTGGCCTGTCTCTGCTGTGTCTTTTCCCCTAGTGTCTCTTCCTGGCCTGTCTCTGCTGGGTCTTTTCCCCTAGTGTCTCTTCCTGGCCTGTCTCTGCTGTGTCTTTTCCCCTAGTGTCTCTTCCTGGCCTGTCTCTGCTGTGTCTTTTCCTCTAGTGTCTCTTCCTGGCCTGTCTCTGCTGTGTCTTTTCCCCTAGTGTCTCTTCCTGGCCTGTCTCTGCTGGGTCTTTTCCCCTAGTGTCTCTTCCTGGCCTGTCTCTGCTGTGTCTTTTCCCCTAGTGTCTCTTCCTGGCCTGTCTCTGCTGGGTCTGTTCCCCTAGTGTCTCTTCCTGGCCTGTCTCTGCTGGGTCTTCCTGGCCTGTCTCTGCTGGGTCTGTTCCCCTAGTGTCTCTTCCTGGCCTGTCTCTGCTGGGTCTTTTCCCCTAGTGGCTCTTCCTGGCCTGTCTCTGCTGGTTTTGAGTTTGAGTTTGAGTTTATTTTTACAGGGACAGTGCACATTAATCAACGTTTCAGTAAAAGTGACGGTTTTAGCCAGCCGGCTAATTTTCAACCGCAGTCCCTGGGCAGGTTATTAAAAACAATTACAATATAGACAATAACAACATAGAACAAGACATAGCATACAGACATAGCAACATAGGACAAGCAAGACGTAGCATACAGACAGAGCAACATAGAACAAAAAGCAGCAAGACAAAATTCATAAAAGCAACAAAGTGTTTCCACACCTCACAAGTTACAGACAACAGACATGGAAAGCGGCAACACACAGCTAGGGACCATGTTCACAAATCTGATTGACCTTTAGCCATGTCTTCAAGCATTTTGTGAAAGTGTGATATGTGGTGCAGTTATGTGTGTCTGATGGCAGTGTATTCCAGACATGGGAAGCTCTCACAGAAAAAGCGGATTTACTAAAAGTGATTTTCCTTAGGGGAACTACACAGTCACCTCTCATGGCAGACCTTGTGGATCTGCTGCCATATGTTTGGGTTTTCTGTTTAACAAAAATACTGAGTGGAGGGGGAGCCAAGCCATTTAGGATCTTGAATAAAAGACATGCATCGGTGTATTGCACAAGATTTTCCCAACTCAGGAGCTCATGCTTTCTAAGGATGTGACAGTGATGATGGCTATTGGGCTTCCTATCAAGCACTTTGAGAGCCTGTTTGTAGACAGACTGAATAGGTCTTACTGTTGTACAGCAAGCTTGGGCCCAACTAGCCAAACAGTATGTTAAGTGGGGGAGTATCATAGATTTGAAGTACAGTTTTGCTACCTCTGTAGTCAAACAATTTCGTATAAATCGGAAATTAGCTAGGTTGAATTTGGTTATTTGAATTACCTTTTTCACATGCTTTTTAAAAGAGAGGTTGGAATCAAGTATGATGCCAAGGTACTTAAAATCAGATACCCCCTGGAGCTTCTCCCCTGACACATAGACTTCTGGCTCAGTAGCATCTGTTGCCCTCTTTGTGAAGAACATGCAAACAGTTTTTTTCACATTGAGATGCAAACACGAGTCACTGAGCCACTTTTGTAACCTGGACCATTACAGTAGTGAGTTCTTGTGCAGCTTGTTGTTTGCTCTTTGCATGCACATATATCACTGTATCATCTGCATACATTTGAACTTCAGACCCAGTACAGACAGAAGGCAGATCATTAATGTACAGGCTGAACAGGAGGGGCCCCCAGTATTGACCCTTGGGGCACACCCACATCATAGCTAAGAGTGGGCGACAGCTCATTGCTCACTCTGACACACTGAGTTCTGCCTTCAAGGTATGATTTCATCCATCTCAAGGCATCGGGGAAAAGTTGAACTTGGACAATTTTGTGATGAGAATCTCATGGTTAACAGTATCAAAAGCCTTCCTTACGTCCAGAAACACAGCCCCAACAACGCCCCTTTGTCCATCTTGGACTTCACATTTTCAGAAAAAAGCAGTTGGCCATTTCTGTGGAGTGTTTCGCTCTGAAGCCAAACTGCATGCAATGTAATGTGAAGGGGCTGTTGTTGAGGTGGGCAATCAGTTGTTCTGCTACACACTTTTCAACAACCTTTGACACCACAGGTAGTATACTAATGGGCCTGTAGTTACTCACGTCAGCAGGGTCGCCTGATTTAAAGATGGCCGTTATTATGGCCGACTTCCATACCCTTGGAAACACCCCGAGACCAATAGATGTGTTGGTGACCTTAGTAATGGGGCCAATGAGTGACTCTTTGTAGTTTTTAAGAAAGGTAGAGTCCATCCCAAACACATCTTTGGCTTTAGAGTTCTTTAGTGAGCTAATCACCTTGTCTACCTTTGACTCAGAAACCTCCCCTTATGATGAAGACAGGTTGAGCATCATTTACTAGCACTGAGCCCAAGAAACCAGTGGAGGGGTTCTGTGTCAGTACCTGACAGAGTCAATAAAGTAGGAATTGAAGGCTATTGCTATTTCGACTGCATCCTGTGTTAGATTGTTATTCACCATGATTTCTAGTCTTTTTGCAGTGTTACTATGGTCTTTCCCTGTTAACTTTTTTAGATTCTCCCAGATCAGTTTAGAATTTCCCTTTGCTTCACCAATTATGTTAATAAAAAAGTTTGCCTTGGCCTGTCTGATTTCTTTCATCACCTTATTTCTCAACATGGTAAACCTACGTCTGTCATGCTCTAATTTGGATCTTAGGGCTATTTTTAGATAATAATCTTGTTCTTTCATCAATTTCCAGATTTCTCCATTTAGCTAAGGAAGAGTGTTCTTTTGGCCAGGTTTGGATTTTATTTTATTTAGGAAACCATTTAATGTAGTCTGGATTGTGGATAGAAAAACTTGACTATCAGCTTCCACGTCTGCATAGGACAAGAGATCATTCCAGTTAATTCCCTTAATTGCATTTTCAAAATAGCTTAATTCACTCTTAGGTATTCTTAGTTGATCAGGCTTTCTAACAGTAGAGAGGTTAAACCTGCTCTTAGACAGCTTTCTGGCTATAAGTGTCAGATTATGATCAGATAGCCCAGTAACCATATTGAATGATTTAGTCACTCTCTCTGGTTTATTACTGAACACCAAATCAATCTGTGTTTTAGAGCAACAAGTCACCCTGGTTGGCCCTTTAACTAGCTGTGTAAGGTCAAAGGTATTAGTGATCCGTTTGAGGGTTTTCCTACAACACTTGTCTTCATAATTAATGTTAAAATCTCCCATTAAGATGACCTCTTTCCCAAAATCACATTCCCTAAGCATGTTATTAAACTGATCAAAAACACACTTTTGGTGGAAGGTGGCCTATACATTCCAATGAGGGTAAAAGACATTTGGGGAGACAGTGTAATGTTCAGGCCAATACATTCTAGTTCATTATCACCTGACCACTCAATTTGTTTACATCGGATATGTTCTTTAATATAAATCATCACACCCCCTCCTCTTCCTTCAGTCCTGTCTCTCCTGAAAACATTGTAGCCAGGCACAATCAAAGCAGCAGATGGAGAGTTTCTATGGAGCCATGTCTCTGAGAGGCAGAGAAAGTCAAGGTTGGAGTCTGTGAGTAGATGTTGAATTTGATCACTTTTTGGAATGACACTACGAATGTTCAAGTGCCCCCTAGTAGTCCCTTGGGCTTAGCTCGTGGGTCCCAGATGACTCGAGAGTGATTGACACATTGAAAAAAGTTAAATTTTCTGTGTTTTCTGACGGCTGGGTTTAGGCCGTTTTGTTTCGTTTTTGATTAGGGGCAGTTCGGTAGCGCAATTAACAATCCCTCCCGCCTGCACTGGATGCGGGAAACTAATTAAAACAGCTTGCATACCAGAAGCAGAGTCAGGGATCGCATATAGCGACTTTGGTATGTTTGAAGAGTCAAAATCCATCCTGGAGCCGGGTGAGTCGAGAGAAACCACAGGACCATAGCACTCACCCACCTCCACAGCGGCGACGATCAGTGGACGAGGCCATCCACGACCCTCCACTCCGGTGCGTATCGCTGGCTCGGTGATGTTGGGCCCAGGATTGAGTTGCACATCCCCGGAGAGCAGGAGGGTAGTGAACAGGTAGTTTAACAGTTTCCGATAAATGTTGGACTTGTGTTTGTTGCGCCTAAGCGGTTCAGTAGAATAAGGAGCGAGGTAGACTTGGCCATTATTCAGAACATTATGGTATGCTGTGTACTGTCCGCTCCCGTGGAACGGTGAACCAATGTGTTTGTGTTTGGTGTTAATATTCTCCGGTAGTAGACTGATTGTGTCATCCCAGCAAGGACGCACTGAGATTATCAGTAGAGCAGCTACATAACTGACAATCATGGCAGAGTACTGGAGATAAAACACATAATTGCGCTTTAACTCTTTGCATGAGTTACTTAGCTGGGGTCGGCGTACACCTGATGGTTTAGATAAAATTACAGCATTCGAATGAGAAGCGCCACCTGCCGCACCACCCTGTCTTCCTGCCACACCACCCTGTCTTCCGGCCGCCACCTGCCACACCACCCTGTCTTCCTGCCACACCACCCTGTCTTCCTGCCACACCACCCTGTCTTCCGGCCGCCACCTGCCGCACCACCCTGTCTTCCGTCCGCCATTTTTCAGATTAACCTCTAGACACTAGAGGGTCTTTTCCTCTAGTGTCTCTTCCTGGCCTGTCTCTGCTGGGTCTTTTCCCCTAGTGGCTCTTCCTGGCCTGTCTCTGCTGGGTCTTTTCCCCTAGTGTCTCTTCCTGGCCTGTCTCTGCTGGGTCTTTTCCCCTAGTGGCTCTTCCTGGCCTGTCTCTGCTGGGTCTTTTCCCCTAGTGTCTCTTCCTGGCCTGTCTCTGCTGGGTCTTTTCCCCTAGTGTCTCTTCCTGGCCTGTCTCTGCTGGGTCTTTTCCCCTAGTGTCTCTTCCTGGCCTGTCTCTGCTGGATCTGTCTCTTCCTGGCCTGTCTCTCCTGGGTCTTTTCCTCTAGTGTCTCTTCCTGGCCTGTCTCTGCTGGGTCTTTTCCCCTAGTGTCTCTTCCTGGCCTGTCTCTGCTGGGTCTTTGGGTCTTTTCCCCTAGTGTCTCTTCCTGGCCTGTCTCTGCTGGGTCTTTTCCTCTAGTGTCTCTTCCTGGCCTGTCTCTGCTGGGTCTTTTCCTCTAGTGTCTCTTCCTGGCCTGTCTCTGCTGGGTCTTTTCCCCTAGTGTCTCTTCCTGGCCTGTCTCTGCTGGGTCTTTTCCTCTAGTGTCTCTTCCTGGCCTGTCTCTGCTGGGTCTTTTCCCCTAGTGTCTCTTCCTGGCCTGTCTCTGCTGGGTCTTATCCTCTAGTGTCTCTTCCAGGCCTGTCTCTGCTGGGTATGTCTCTTCCTGGCCTGTCTCTGCTGGGTCTTTTCCCCTAGTGTCTCTTCCTGGCCTGTCTCTGCTGGGTCATTTCCTCTAGTGTCTCTTCCTGGCCTGTCTCTGCTGGGTCTTTTCCTCTAGTGTCTCTTCCTGGCCTGTCTCTGCTGGGTCTTTTCCCCTAGTGTCTCTTCCTGGCCTGTCTCTGCTGGGTCTGTCTCTTCCTGGCCTGTCTCTGCTGGGTCTTTTCCCCTAGTGTTCTCTTCCTGGCCTGTCTCTGCTGGGTCTTTTCCTATAGTGTCTCTTCCTGGCCTGTCTCTGCTGGGTCTTTTCCTCTAGTGTCTCTTCCTGGCCTGTCTCTGCTGGGTCTGGCTCTCCTGGCCTGTCTCTGCTGGGTCTTTTCCCCTAGTGTCTCTTCCTGGCCTGTCTCTGCTGGGTCTTTTCCTCTAGTGTCTCTTCCTGGCCTGTCTCTGCTGGGTCTTTTCCTCTAGTGTCTCTTCCTGGCCTGTCTCTGCTGGGTCTTTTCCTCTAGTGTCTCTTCCTGGCCTGTCTCTGCTGGGTCTTTTCCCCTAGTGTCTCTTCCTGGCCTGTCTCTGCTGGGTCTTATCCTCTAGTGTCTCTTCCAGGCCTGTCTCTGCTGGGTATGTCTCTTCCTGGCCTGTCTCTGCTGGGTCTTTTTCCCCTAGTGTCTCTTCCTGGCCTGTCTCTGCTGGGTCATTTCCTCTAGTGTCTCTTCCTGGCCTGTCTCTGCTGGGTCTTTTCCTCTAGTGTCTCTTCCTGGCCTGTCTCTGCTGGGTCTTTTCCCCTAGTGTCTCTTCCTGGCCTGTCTCTGCTGGGTCTGTCTCTTCCTGGCCTGTCTCTGCTGGGTCTTTTCCCCTAGTGTTCTCTTCCTGGCCTGTCTCTGCTGGGTCTTTTCCTATAGTGTCTCTTCCTGGCCTGTCTCTGCTGGGTCTTTTCCTCTAGTGTCTCTTCCTGGCCTGTCTCTGCTGGGTCTGGCTCTCCTGGCCTGTCTCTGCTGGGTCTTTTCCCCTAGTGTCTCTTCCTGGCCTGTCTCTGCTGGGTCTTTTCCTCTAGTGTCTCTTCCTGGCCTGTCTCTGCTGGGTCTTTTCCTCTAGTGTCTCTTCCTGGCCTGTCTCTGCTGGGTCTTTTCCTCTAGTGTCTCTTCCTGGCCTGTCTCTGCTGGGTCTTTTCCCATAGTGTCTCTTCCTGTCCTGTCTCTGCTGGGTCTTTGGGTCTTTTCCCCTAGTTTCTCTTCCTGGCCTGTCTCTGCTGGGTCTTTGGGTCTTTTCCCCTAGTGTCTCTTCCTGGCCTGTCTCTGCTGGGTCTTTTCCTCTAGTGTCTCTTCCTGGCCTGTCTCTGCTGGGTCTTTTCCTCTAGTGTCTCTTCCTGGCCTGTCTCTGCTGGGTCTTTTCCCCTAGTGTCTCTTCCTGGCCTGTCTCTGCTGGGTCTTTTCCCCTAGTGTTTCTTCCTGGCCTGTCTCTGCTGGGTCTTTTCCCCTAGTTTCTCTTCCTGGCCTGTCTCTGCTGGGTCTTTGGGTCTTTTCCCCTAGTGTCTCTTCCTGGCCTGTCTCTGCTGGGTCTTTTCCTCTAGTGTCTCTTCCTGGCCTGTCTCTGCTGGGTCTTTTCCTCTAGTGTCTCTTCCTGGCCTGTCTCTGCTGGGTCTTTTCCCCTAGTGTCTCTTCCTGGCCTGTCTCTGCTGAGTCTTTTCCCCTAGTGTCTCTTCCTGGCCTGTCTCTGCTGGGTCTTTTCCCCTAGTGTCTCTTCCTGGCCTGTCTCTGCTGGGTCATTTCCTCTAGTGTCTCTTCCTGGCCTGTCTCTGCTGGGTCTTTTCCTCTAGTGTCTCTTCCTGGCCTGTCTCTGCTGGGTCTTTTCCCCTAGTGTCTCTTCCTGGCCTGTCTCTGCTGGGTCTGTCTCTTCCTGGCCTGTCTCTGCTGGGTCTTTTCCCCTAGTGTTCTCTTCCTGGCCGGTCTCTGCTGGGTCTTTTCCTATAGTGTCTCTTCCTGGCCTGTCTCTGCTGGGTCTTTTCCTCTAGTGTCTCTTCCTGGCCTGTCTCTGCTAGGTCTGGCTCTCCTGGCCTGTCTCTGCTGGGTCTTTTCCCCTAGTGTCTCTTCCTGGCCTGTCTCTGCTGGGTCTTTTCCTCTAGTGTCTCTTCCTGGCCTGTCTCTGCTGGGTCTTTTCCTCTAGTGTCTCTTCCTGGCCTGTCTCTGCTGGGTCTTTTCCTCTAGTGTCTCTTCCTGGCCTGTCTCTCCTGGGTCTTTTCCTCTAGTGTCTCTTCCTGGCCTGTCTCTGCTGGGTCTTTTCCTCTAGTGTCTCTTCCTGGCCTGTCTCTGCTGGGTCTTTTCCTCTAGTGTCTCTTCCTGGCCTGTCTCTGCTGGGTCTTTTCCCCTAGTGGCTCTTCCTGGCCTGTCTCTGCTGGGTCTTTCGGTCTTTTCCCCCTAGTTTCTCTTCCTGGCCTGTCTCTGCTGGGTCTTTGGGTCTTTTCCCCTAGTGTCTCTTCCTGGCCTGTCTCTGCTGGGTCTTTTCCTCTAGTGTCTCTTCCTGGCCTGTCTCTGCTGGGTCTTTTTCCTCTAGTGTCTCTTCCTGGCCTGTCTCTGCTGGGTCTTTTCCCCTAGTGTCTCTTCCTGGCCTGTCTCTGCTGGGTCTTTTCCTCTAGTGTCTCTTCCTGGCCTGTCTCTGCTGGGTCTTTTCCTCTAGTGTCTCTTCCTGGCCTGTCTCTGCTGGGTCTTTTCCCCTAGTGTCTCTTCCTGGCCTGTCTCTGCTGGGTCTTTTCCCCTAGTGTCTCTTCCTGGCCTGTCTCTGCTGGGTCTTTTCCCCTAGTGTCTCTTCCTGGCCTGTCTCTGATGGGTCATTTTCCTCTAGAGTCTCTTCCTGGCCTGTCTCTGCTGGGTCTTTTCCCCTAGTGTCTCTTCCTGGCCTGTCTCTGCTGGGTCTGTCTCTTCCTGGCCTGTCTCTGCTGGGTCTTTTCCCCCTAGTGTGCTCTTCCTGGCCTGTCTCTGCTGGGTCTTTTCCTCTAGTGTCTCTTCCTAGCCTGTCTCTGCTGGGTCTTTTCCTCTAGTGTCTCTTCCTGGCCTGTCTCTGCTGGGTCTTTTCCCCTAGTGGCTCTTCCTGGCCTGTCTCTGCTGGGTCTTTTCCTCTAGTGTCTCTTCCTGGCCTGTCTCTGCTGGGTCTTTTCGTCTAGTGTCTCTTCCTAGCCTGTCTCTGCTGGGTCTTTTTCCTCTAAGTGTCTCTTCCTAGCCTGTCTCTGCTGGGTCTTTTTCCTCTAGTGTCTCTTCCTGGCCTGTCTCTGCTGGGTCTTTTCCTCTAGTGTCTCTTCCTGGCCTGTCTCTGCTGGGTCTTTTCCTCTAGTGTCTCTTCCTGGCCTGTCTCTGCTGGGTCTTTTCCCCTAGTGTCTCTTCCTGGCCTGTCTCTGCTGGGTCTTCCTGGCCTGTCTCTGCTGGGTCTTTTCCCCTAGTGTCTCTTCCTGGCCTGTCTCTGCTGGGTCTTTTCCCCTAGTGTCTCTTCCTGGCCTGTCTCTGCTGGGTCTTTTCCTCTAGTGTCTCTTCCTAGCCTGTCTCTGCTGGGTCTTTTCCTCCTAGTGTCTCTTCCTGGCCTGTCTCTGCTGGGTCTTTTCCTCTAGTGTCTCTTCCTGGCCTGTCTCTGCTGGGTCTTTTCCTCTAGTGTCTCTTCCTGGCCTGTCTCTGCTGGGTCTTTTCCCCTAGTGTCTCTTCCTGGCCTGTCTCTGCTGGGTCTTTTCCTCTAGTGTCTCTTCCTGGCCTGTCTCTCCTGGGTCTTTTTCCCCCTAGTGTCTCTTCCAGGCCTGTCTCTGCTGGGTCCTTTCCCCTAGTGTCTCTTCCTGGCCTGTCTCTGCTGGGTCTTTTCCCCCTAGTGTCTCTTCCTGGCCTTTCTCTGATGGCTCTTTTCCCCTAGTGTCTCTTCCTGGCCTGTCTCTGCTGGGTCTTTTCCCCTAGTGTCTCTTCCTGGCCTGTCTCTGCTGGGTCTTTTCCTCTAGTGTCTCTTCCTGGCCTGTCTCTGCTGGGTCTTTTCCTCTAGTGTCTCTTCCTGGCCTGTCTCTGCTGGGTCTTTTCCCCTAGTGTCTCTTCCTGGCCTGTCTCTGCTGGGTCTTTTCCCCTAGTGTCTCTTCCTGGCCTGTCTCTGCTGGGTCTTTGGGTCTTTTCCTCTAGTGTCTCTTCCTGGCCTGTCTCTGCTGGGTCTTCCTGGCCTGTCTCTGCTGGGTCTTTTCCCCTAGTGTCTCTTCCTGGCCTGTCTCTGCTGGGTCTTTTCCCCTAGTGTCTCTTCCTGGCCTGTCTCTGCTGGGTCTTTTCCTCTAGTGTCTCTTCCTGGCCTGTCTCTGCTGGGTCTTTTCCCCTAGTGTCTCTTCCTGGCCTGTCTCTTCTGGGTCTTTTCCTCTAGTGTCTCTTCCTGGCCTGTCTCTGCTGGGTCTTTTTCCTCTAGTGTCTCTTCCTGGCCTGTCTCTGCTGGGTCTTTTCCCCTAGTGTCTCTTCCTGGCCTGTCTCTGCTGGGTCTTTTCCCCTAGTGTCTCTTCCTGGCCTGTCTCTGCTGGGTCTTTTCCCCTAGTGTCTCTTCCTGGCCTGTCTCTGCTGGGTCATTTCCTCTAGTGTCTCTTCCTGGCCTGTCTCTGCTGGGTCTTTTCCCCTAGTGTCTCTTCCTGGCCTGTCTCTGCTGGGTCTGTCTCTTCCTGGCCTGTCTCTGCTGGGTCTTTTCCCCTAGTGTGCTCTTCCTGGCCTGTCTCTGCTGGGTCTTTTCCTCTAGTGTCTCTTCCTAGCCTGTCTCTGCTGGGTCTTTTCCTCTAGTGTCTCTTCCTGGCCTGTCTCTGCTGGGTCTTTTTCCCCTAGTGGCTCTTCCTGGCCTGCTCTCTGCTGGGTCTTTTCCTCTAGTGTCTCTTCCTGGCCTGTCTCTGCTGGGTCTTTTCCTCTAGTGTCTCTTCCTAGCCTGTCTCTGCTGGTTCTTTTTCCTCTAGTGTCTCTTCCTAGCCCCGTCTCTCTGGGTCTTTTCCTCTAGTGTCTCTTCCTGGCCTGTCTCTGCTGGGTCTTTTCCTCTAGTGTCTCTTCCTGGCCTGTCTCTGCTGGGTCTTTTCCTCTAGTGTCTCTTCCTGGCCTGTCTCTGCTGGGTCTTTTTCCCCTAGTGTCTCTTCCTGGCCTGTCTCTGCTGGGTCTTCCTGGCCTGTCTCTGCTGGGTCTTTTCCCCTAGTGTCTCTTCCTGGCCTGTCTCTGCTGGGTCTTTTCCCCTAGTGTCTCTTCCTGGCCTGTCTCTGCTGGGTCTTTTCCTCTAGTGTCTCTTCCTAGCCTGTCTCTGCTGGGTCTTTTCCTCTAGTGTCTCTTCCTGGCCTGTCTCTGCTGGGTCTTTTCCTCTAGTGTCTCTTCCTGGCCTGTCTCTGCTGGGTCTTTTCCTCTAGTGTCTCTTCCTGGCCTGTCTCTGCTGGGTCTTTTCCCCCTAGTGTCTCTTCCTGGCCTGTCTCTGCTGGGTCTTTTCCTCTAGTGTCTCTTCCTGGCCTGTCTCTCCTGGGTCTTTTCCCCTAGTGTCTCTTCCAGGCCTGTCTCTGCTGGGTCCTTTCCCTAGTGTCTCTTCCTGGCCTGTCTCTGCTGGGTCTTTTCCCCTAGTGTCTCTTCCTGGCCTGTCTCTGCTGGGTCTTTTCGTCTAGTGTCTCTTCCTAGCCTGTCTCTGCTGGGTCTTTTCCTCTAGTGTCTCTTCCTAGCCTGTCTCTGCTGGTTCTTTTCCTCTAGTGTCTCTTCCTGGCCTGTCTCTGCTGGGTCTTTTCCTCTAGTGTCTCTTCCTGGCCTGTCTCTGCTGGGTCTTTTCCTCTAGTGTCTCTTCCTGGCCTGTCTCTGCTGGGTCTTTTCCCCTAGTGTCTCTTCCTGGCCTGTCTCTGCTGGGTCTTCCTGGCCTGTCTCTGCTGGGTCTTTTCCCCTAGTGTCTCTTCCTGGCCTGTCTCTGCTGGGTCTTTTCCCCTAGTGTCTCTTCCTGGCCTGTCTCTGCTGGGTCTTTTCCTCTAGTGTCTCTTCCTAGCCTGTCTCTGCTGGGTCTTTTCCTCTAGTGTCTCTTCCTGCCTGTCTCTGCTGGGTCTTTTCCTCTAGTGTCTCTTCCTGGCCTGTCTCTCCTGGGTCTTTTCCTCTAGTGTCTCTTCCTGGCCTGTCTCTGCTGGGTCTTTTCCCCCTAGTGTCTCTTCCTGGCCTGTCTCTGCTGGGTCTTTTCCTCTAGTGTCTCTTCCTGGCCTGTCTCTCCTGGGTCTTTTCCCCTAGTGTCTCTTCCAGGCCTGTCTCTGCTGGGTCCTTTCCCTAGTGTCTCTTCCTGGCCTGTCTCTGCTGGGTCTTTTCCCCTAGTGTCTCTTCCTGGCCTTTCTCTGATGGGTCTTTTCCCCTAGTGTCTCTTCCTGGCCTGTCTCTGCTGGGTCTTTTCCCCTAGTGTCTCTTCCTGGCCTGTCTCTGCTGGGTCTTTTCCTCTAGTGTCTCTTCCTGGCCTGTCTCTGCTGGGTCTTTTCCTCTAGTGTCTCTTCCTGGCCTGTCTCTGCTGGGTCTTTTCCCCTAGTGTCTCTTCCCTGGCCTGTCTCTGCTGGGTCTTTTCCCTAGTGTCTCTTCCTGGCCTGTCTCTGCTGGGTCTTTGGGTCTTTTCCTCTAGTGTCTCTTCCTGGCCTGTCTCTGCTGGGTCTTCCTGGCCTGTCTCTGCTGGGTCTTTTCCCCTAGTGTCTCTTCCTGGCCTGTCTCTGCTGGGTCTTTTCCCCTAGTGTCTCTTCCTGGCCTGTCTCTGCTGGGTCTTTTCCTCTAGTGTCTCTTCCTGGCCTGTCTCTGCTGGGTCTTTTCCCCTAGTGTCTCTTCCTGGCCTGTCTCTTCTGGGTCTTTTCCTCCTGTGTCTCTTCCTGGCCTGTCTCTGCTGGGTCTTTTCCTCTAGTGTCTCTTCCTGGCCTGTCTCTGCTGGGTCTTTTCCCCTAGTGTCTCTTCCTGGCCTGTCTCTGCTGGGTCTTTTCCCCTAGTGTCTCTTCCTGGCCTGTCTCTGCTGGGTCTTTTCCCCTAGTGTCTCTTCCTGGCCTGTCTCTGCTGGTCCTTTTCTCTTGTCTCTTCCTGGCCTGTCTCTGCTGGGTCTTTTCCCCTAGTGTCTCTTCCTGGCCTGTCTCTGCTGGGTCTGTCTCTTCCTGGCCTGTCTCTGCTGGGTCTTTTCCCCTAGTGTGCTCTTCCTGGCCTGTCTCTGCTGGGTCTTTTCCTCTAGTGTCTCTTCCTAGCCTGTCTCTGCTGGGTCTTTTCCTCTAGTGTCTCTTCCTGGCCTGTCTCTGCTGGGTCTTTTCCCCTAGTGGCTCTTCATGGCCTGTCTCTGCTGGGTCTTTTCCTCCTAGTGTCTCTTCCTGTCCTGTCTCTGCTGGGTCTTTTCCTCTAGTGTCTCTTCCTAGCCTGTCTCTGCTGGTTCTTTTCCTCTAAGTGTCTCTTCCTAGCCGTCTCTGCTGGGTCTTTTCCTCTAGTGTCTCTTCCTGGCCTGTCTCTGTTGGGTCTTTTCCTCTAGTGTCTCTTCCTGGCCTATCTCTGCTGGGTCTTTTCCTCTAGTGTCTCTTCCTGGCCTGTCTCTGCTGGGTCTTTTCCCCTAGTGTCTCTTCCTGGCCTGTCTCTGCTGGGTCTTCCTGGCCTGTCTCTGCTGGGTCTTTTCCCCTAGTGTCTCTTCCTGGCCTGTCTCTGCTGGTTCTTTTCCCCTAGTGTCTCTTCCTGGCCTGTCTCTGCTGGGTCTTTTCCTCTAGTGTCTCTTCCTAGCCTGTCTCTGCTGGGTCTTTTTCCTCTAGTGTCTCTTCCTCCTGTCTCTGCTGGGTCTTTTTCCTCTAGTGTCTCTTCCTGGCCTGTCTCTGCTGGGTCTTTTCCTCCTAGTGTCTCTTCCTGGCCTGTCTCTGCTGGGTCTTTTCCCCTAGTGTCTCTTCCTGGCCTGTCTCTGCTGGGTCTTTTCCTCTAGTGTCTCTTCCTGGCCTGTCTCTCCTGGGTCTTTTTCCCCTAGTGTCTCTTCCAGCCTGTCTCTGCTGGTCCTTTCCCTGTGTCTCTTCCTGGCCTGTCTCTGCTGGGTCTTTTCCCCTAGTGTCTCTTCCTGGCCTGTCTCTGATGGGTCTTTTCCCCTAGTGTCTCTTCCTGGCCTGTCTCTGCTGGGTCTTTTCCCCCTAGTGTCTCTTCCTGGCCTGTCTCTGCTGGGTCTTTTCCTCTTGTCTCTTCCTGGCCTGTCTCTGCTGGGTCTTTTCCTCTAGTGTCTCTTCCTAGCCTGTCTCTGCTGGGTCTTTTCCCCTAGTGTCTCTTCCTGGCCTGTCTCTGCTGGGTCTTTCGGTCTTTTCTTCTAGTGTCTCTTCCTGCCCTGTCTCTGCTGGGTCTTCCTGGCCTGTCTCTGCTGGGTCTTTTCCCTAGTGTCTCTTCCTGGCCTGTCTCTGCTGGGTCTTTTCCTCTAGTGTCTCTTCCTGGCCTGTCTCTGCTGGGTCTTTTCCCCTAGTGGCTCTTCCTGGCCTGTCTCTGCCTGGTCTTTCGGTCTTTTCCCCCTAGTTTCTCTTCCTGGCCTGTCTCTGCTGGGTCTTTGGGTCTTTTCCCTTTAGTGTCTCTTCCTGGCCTGTCTCTGCTGGGTCTTTTCCTCCTAGTGTCTCTTCCTGGCCTGTCTCTGCTGGGTCTTTTCCTCTAGTGTCTCTTCCTGGCCTGTCTCTGCTAGGTCTTTTCCCTAGTGTCTCTTCCTGGCCTGTCTCTGCTGGGTCTTTTCCTCTAGTGTCTCTTCCTGGCCTGTCTCTGCTGGGTCTTTTCCTCTAGTGTCTCTTCCTGGCCTGTCTCTGCTGGGTCTTTTCCCCTAGTGTCTCTTCCTGGCCTGTCTCTGCTGGGTCTTTTCCCCTAGTATCTCTTCCTGGCCTGTCTCTGCTGGGTCTTTTCCCCTAGTGTCTCTTCCTGGCCTGTCTCTGATGGGTCATTTCCTCTAGAGTCTCTTCCTGGCCTGTCTCTGCTGGGTCTTTTCCCCTAGTGTCTCTTCCTGGCCTGTCTCTGCTGGGTCTGTCTCTTCCTGGCCTGTCTCTCTGGGTCTTTTCCCCTAGTGTGCTCTTCCTGGCCTGTCTCTACTGGGTCTTTTCCTCTAGTGTCTCTTCCTAGCCTGTCTCTGCTAGTCTTTTCCTCTAGTGTCTCTTCCTGGCCTGTCTCTGCTGGGTCTTTTCCCCTAGTGGCTCTTCCTAGCCTGTCTCTGCTGGGTCTTTTCCTCTAGTATCTCTTCCTGGCCTGTCTCTGCTGGGTCTTTTCGTCTAGTGTCTCTTCCTAGCCTGTCTCTGCTGGGTCTTTTTCCTCTAGTGTCTCTTCCTAGCCTGTCTCTGCTGGGTCTTTTCCTCTAGTGTCTCTTCCTGGCCTGTCTCTGCTGGGTCTTTTCCTCCTAGTGTCTCTTCCTGGCCTGTCTCTGCTGGGTCTTTTCCTCCTAGTGTCTCTTCCTGGCCTGTCTCTGCTGGGTCTTTTCCCCTAGTGTCTCTTCCTGGCCCTGTCTCGCTGGGTCTTCCTGGCCTGTCTCTGCTGGGTCTTTTCCCCTAGTGTCTCTTCCTGGCCTGTCTCTGCTGGGTCTTTTCCCCCTAGTGTCTCTTCCTGGCCTGTCTCTGCTGGGTCTTTTCCTCTAGTGTCTCTTCCTAGCCTGTCTCTGCTGGGTCTTTTCCTCTAGTGTCTCTTCCTGGCCTGTCTCTGCTGGGTCTTTTCCTCTAGTGTCTCTTCCTGGCCTGTCTCTGCTGGGTCTTTTCCTCTAGTGTCTCTTCCTGGCCTGTCTCTGCTGGGTCTTTTCCCCTAGTGTCTCTTCCTGGCCTGTCTCTGCTGGGTCTTTTCCTCTAGTGTCTCTTCCTGTGCCTGTCTCTCCTGGGTCTTTTCCCCTAGTGTCTCTTTCCAGGCCTGTCTCTGCTGGGTCCTTTCCCCTAGTGTCTCTTCCTGGCCTGTCTCTGCTGGGTCTTTTCCCCTAGTGTCTCTTCCTGGCCTTTCTCTGATGGGTCTTTTCCCCTAGTGTCTCTTCCTGGCCTGTCTCTGCTGGGTCTTTTCCCCTAGTGTCTCTTCCTGGCCTGTCTCTGCTGGGTCTTTTCCTCTAGTGTCTCTTCCTGGCCTGTCTCTGCTGGGTCTTTTCCTCTAGTGTCTCTTCCTGGCCTGTCTCTGCTGGGTCTTTTCCCCTAGTGTCTCTTCCTGGCCTGTCTCTGCTGGGTCTTTTCCCTAAGTGTCTCTTCCTGGCCTGTCTCTGCTGGGTCTTTGGGTCTTTTTCCTCTAGTGTCTCTTCCTGGCCTGTCTCTGCTGGGTCTTCCTGGCCTGTCTCTGCTGGGTCTTTTCCCCTAGTGTCTCTTCCTGGCCTGTCTCTGCTGGGTCTTTTCCCTAGTGTCTCTTCCTGGCCTGTCTCTGCTGGGTCTTTTCCTCTAGTGTCTCTTCCCTGGCCTGTCTCTGCTGGGTCTTTTCCTCTAGTGTCTCTTCCTCCTTCTCTTCTCTCCTGTCTCTCTGGGTCTTTTCCCCCTAGTGTCTCTTCCTGGCCTGTCTCTGCTGGGTCTTTTCCTCTAGTGTCTCTTCCTGGCCTGTCTCTGCTGGGTCTTTTCCTCTAGTGTCTCTTCCTGGCCTGTCTCTGCTGGGTCTTTTCCTCTAGTGTCTCTTCCTGGCCTGTCTCTGCTGGGTCTTTTCCCCTAGTGTCTCTTCCTGTCCTGTCTCTGCTGGGTCTTTGGGTCTTTTCCCCTAGTTTCTCTTCCTGGCCTGTCTCTGCTGGGTCTTTTCTTTTCCCCTGTGTCTCTTCCTGGCCTGTCTCTGCTGGGTCTTTTCTCTATGTCTCTTCCTGGCCTGTCTCTGCTGGGTCTTTTCCTCTAGTGTCTCTTCCTGGCCTGTCTCTGCTGGGTCTTTTCCCCTAGTGTCTCTTCCTAGCCTGTCTCTGCTGGGTCTTTTCCCTCTAGTGTCTCTTCCTGGCCTGTCTCTGCTGGGTCTTTTCCCCTAGTTTCTCTTCCTGGCCTGTCTCTGCTGGGTCTTTGGGTCTTTTCCCCTAGTGTCTCTTCCTGGCCTGTCTCTGCTGGGTCTTTTCCTCTAGTGTCTCTTCCTGGCCTGTCTCTGCTGGGTCTTTTCCTCTAGTGTCTCTTCCTGGCCTGTCTCTGCTGGGTCTTTTCCCCTAGTGTCTCTTCCTGGCCTGTCTCTGCTCGGTCTTTTCCCCTAGTGTCTCTTCCTGGCCTGTCTCTGCTGGGTCTTTTCCCTAGTGTCTCTTCCTGGCCTGTCTCTGCTGGGTCTTTTCCTCTAGTGTCTCTTCCTAGCCTGTCTCTGCTGGTTCTTTTCCTCTAGTGTCTCTTCCTGGCCTGTCTCTGCTGGGTCTTTTCCCCTAGTGTCTCTTCCTGGCCTTCTCTGGGTCTTTCTTGTCTCTGCTGGGTCTTTTCCCCTAGTGTTCTCTTCCTGGCCTGTCTCTGCTGGGTCTTTTCCTCTAGTGTCTCTTCCTGGCCTGTCTCTGCTGGGTCTTTTCCTCTAGTGTCTCTTCCTGGCCTGTCTCTGCTGGGTCTCTCTCCTGGCCTGTCTCTGCTGGGTCTTTTCCCCTAGTGTCTCTTCCTGGCCTGTCTCTGCTGGGTCTTTTTCCCTCTAGTGTCTCTTCCTGGCCTGTCTCTGCTGGGTCTTTTCCTCTAGTGTCTCTTCCTGGCCTGTCTCTGCTGGGTCTTTTCCTCTAGTGTCTCTTCCTGGCCTGTCTCTGCTGGGTCTTTTCCTCTAGTGTCTCTTCCTGGCCTGTCTCTGCTGGGTCTTTTCCTCTAGTGTCTCTTCCTGGCCTGTCTCTGCTGGGTCTTTTCCTCTAGTGTCTCTTCCTGGCCTGTCTCTGCTGGGTCTTTTCCCCTAGTGGCTCTTCCTGGCCTGTCTCTGCTGGGTCTTTCGGTCTTTTCCCCCTAGTTTCTCTTCCTGGCCTGTCTCTGCTGGGTCTTTGGGTCTTTTCCCTAGTGTCTCTTCCTGGCCTGTCTCTGCTGGGTCTTTTCCTCTAGTGTCTCTTCCTGGCCTGTCTCTGCTGGGTCTTTTCCTCTAGTGTCTCTTCCTGGCCTGTCTCTGCTGGGTCTTTTCCCCTAGTGTCTCTTCCTGGCCTGTCTCTGCTGGGTCTTTTCCTCTAGTGTCTCTTCCTGGCCTGTCTCTGCTGGGTCTTTTCCTCTAGTGTCTCTTCCTGGCCTGTCTCTGCTGGGTCTTTTCCCCTAGTGTCTCTTCCTGGCCTGTCTCTGCTGGGTCTTTTCCCCTAGTGTCTCTTCCTGGCCTGTCTCTGCTGGGTCTTTTCCCCTAGTGTCTCTTCCTGGCCTGTCTCTGATGGGTCTTTCCTCTAGAGTCTCTTCCTGGCCTGTCTCTGCTGGGTCTTTTCCCCTAGTGTCTCTTCCTGGCCTGTCTCTGCTGGGTCTGTCTCTTCCTGGCCTGTCTCTGCTGGGTCTTTTCCCCTAGTGTGCTCTTTCCTGGCCTGTCTCTGCTGGGTCTTTTCCTCTAGTGTCTCTTCCTAGCCTGTCTCTGCTGGGTCTTTTCCTCTAGTGTCTCTTCCTGGCCTGTCTCTGCTGGGTCTTTTCCCCTAGTGGCTCTTCCTGGCCTGTCTCTGCTGGGTCTTTTTCCTCTAGTGTCTCTTCCTGGCCTGTCTCTGCTGGGTCTTTTCGTCTAGTGTCTCTTCCTAGCCTGTCTCTGCTGGGTCTTTTCCTCTAGTGTCTCTTCCTAGCCTGTCTCTGCTGGGTCTTTTCCTCTAGTGTCTCTTCCTGGCCTGTCTCTGCTGGGTCTTTTCCCTCTAGTGTCTCTTCCTGGCCTGTCTCTGCTGGGTCTTTTCCTCTAGTGTCTCTTCCTGGCCTGTCTCTCTGCTGGGTCTTTTCCCCTAGTGTCTCTTCCTGGCCTGTCTCTGCTGGGTCTTCCTGGCCTGTCTCTCTGGGTCTTTTCCCCTAGTGTCTCTTCCTGGCCTGTCTCTCTGCTGGGTCTTTTCCCCTAGTGTCTCTTCCTGGCCTGTCTCTGCTGGGTCTTTTCCTCTAGTGTCTCTTCCTAGCCTGTCTCTGCTGGGTCTTTTCCTCCTAGTGTCTCTTCCTGGCCTGTCTCTGCTGGGTCTTTTTCCTCTAGTGTCTCTTCCTGGCCTGTCTCTGCTGGGTCTTTTCCTCTAGTGTCTCTTCCTGGCCTGTCTCTGCTGGGTCTTTTCCCCTAGTGTCTCTTCCTGGCCTGTCTCTGCTGGGTCTTTTCCTCTAGTGTCTCTTCCTGGCCTGTCTCTCCTGGGTCTTTTTTCCCCTAGTGTCTCTTCCAGGCCTGTCTCTGCTGGGTCCTTTCCCCTAGTGTCTCTTCCTGGCCTGTCTCTGCTGGGTCTTTTCCCTATTCTCTTCCTGGCCTTTCTCTGATGGGTCTTTTCCCCTAGTGTCTCTTCCTGGCCTGTCTCTGCTGGGTCTTTTCCCCTAGTGTCTCTTCCTGGCCTGTCTCTGCTGGGTCTTTTCCTCTAGTGTCTCTTCCTGGCCTGTCTCTGCTGGGTCTTTTTCCTCTAGTGTCTCTTCCTGGCCTGTCTCTGCTGGGTCTTTTCCCCTAGTGTCTCTTCCTGGCCTGTCTCTGCTGGGTCTTTTCCTAGTGTCTCTTCCTGGCCTGTCTCTGCTGGGTCTTTGGTCTTTTCCTCTAGTGTCTCTTCCTGGCCTGTCTCTGCTGGGTCTTCCTGGCCTGCCTCGTCTTTTCCCCTAGTGTCTCTTCCTGGCCTGTCTCTGCTGGGTCTTTTCCCTTGTCTCTTCCTGGCCTGTCTCTGCTGGGTCTTTTCCTCTAGTGTCTCTTCCTGGCCTGTCTCTGCTGGGTCTTTTCCCCTAGTGTCTCTTCCTGGCCTGTCTCTTCTGGGTCTTTTCCTCTAGTGTCTCTTCCTGGCCTGTCTCTGCTGGGTCTTTTCCTCTAGTGTCTCTTCCTGGCCTGTCTCTGCTGGGTCTTTTCCCCTAGTGTCTCTTCCTGGCCTGTCTCTGCTGGGTCTTTTCCCTCTAGTGTCTCTTCCTGGCCTGTCTCTGCTGGGTCTTTTCCCCTAGTGTCTCTTCCTGGCCTGTCTCTGCTGGGTCATTTCCTCTAGTGTCTCTTCCTGGCCTGTCTCTGCTGGGTCTTTTCCCCTAGTGTCTCTTCCTGGCCTGTCTCTGCTGGGTCTGTCTCTTCCTGGCCTGTCTCTGCTGGGTCTTTTCCCCTAGTGTGCTCTTCCTGGCCTGTCTCTGCTGGGTCTTTTCCTCTAGTGTCTCTTCCTAGCCTGTCTCTGCTGGGTCTTTTCCTCTAGTGTCTCTCTTCCTGGCCTGTCTCTGCTGGGTCTTTTCCCCTAGTGGCTCTTCCTGGCCTGTCTCTGCTGGGTCTTTTCCTCTAGTGTCTCTTCCTGGCCTGTCTCTGCTGGGTCTTTTCCTCTAGTGTCTCTTCCTAGCCTGTCTCTGCTGGTTCTTTTCCTCTAGTGTCTCTTCCTAGCCCGTCTCTGCTGGGTCTTTTCCTCTAGTGTCTCTTCCTGGCCTGTCTCTGCTGGGTCTTTTCCTCTAGTGTCTCTTCCTGGCCTGTCTCTGCTGGGTCTTTTCCTCTAGTGTCTCTTCCTGGCCTGTCTCTGCTGGGTCTTTTCCCCTAGTGTCTCTTCCTGGCCTGTCTCTGCTGGGTCTTCCTGGCCTGTCTCTGCTGGGTCTTTTCCCCTAGTGTCTCTTCCTGGCCTGTCTCTGCTGGGTCTTTTCCCCTAGTGTCTCTTCCTGGCCTGTCTCTGCTGGGTCTTTTCCTCTAGTGTCTCTTCCTAGCCTGTCTCTGCTGGGTCTTTTCCTCTAGTGTCTCTTCCTGGCCTGTCTCTGCTGGGTCTTTTTCCTCTAGTGTCTCTTCCTGGCCTGTCTCTGCTGGGTCTTTTCCTCTAGTGTCTCTTCCTGGCCTGTCTCTGCTGGGTCTTTTCCCCCTAGTGTCTCTTCCTGGCCTGTCTCTGCTGGGTCTTTTCCTCTAGTGTCTCTTCCTGGCCTGTCTCTCCTGGGTCTTTTCCCCTAGTGTCTCTTCCAGGCCTGTCTCTGCTGGGTCCTTTCCCCTAGTGTCTCTTCCTGGCCTGTCTCTGCTGGGTCTTTTCCCCTAGTGTCTCTTCCTGGCCTGTCTCTGCTGGGTCTTTTCGTCTAGTGTCTCTTCCTAGCCTGTCTCTGCTGGGTCTTTTCCTCTAGTGTCTCTTCCTAGCCTGTCTCTGCTGGTTCTTTTCCTCTAGTGTCTCTTCCTGGCCTGTCTCTGCTGGGTCTTTTCCTCTAGTGTCTCTTCCTGGCCTGTCTCTGCTGGGTCTTTTTCCTCTAGTGTCTCTTCCTGGCCTGTCTCTGCTGGGTCTTTTCCCCTAGTGTCTCTTCCTGGCCTGTCTCTGCTGGGTCTTCCTGGCCTGTCTCTGCTGGGTCTTTTCCCCTAGTGTCTCTTCCTGGCCTGTCTCTGCTGGGTCTTTTCCCCTAGTGTCTCTTCCTGGCCTGTCTCTGCTGGGTCTTTTCCTCTAGTGTCTCTTCCTAGCCTGTCTCTGCTGGGTCTTTTCCTCTAGTGTCTCTTCCTGGCCTGTCTCTGCTGGGTCTTTTCCTCTAGTGTCTCTTCCTGGCCTGTCTCTGCTGGGTCTTTTCCTCTAGTGTCTCTTCCTGGCCTGTCTCTGCTGGGTCTTTTCCCCTAGTGTCTCTTCCTGGCCTGTCTCTGCTGGGTCTTTTCCTCTAGTGTCTCTTCCTGGCCTGTCTCTCCTGGGTCTTTTCCCCTAGTGTCTCTTCCAGGCCTGTCTCTGCTGGGTCCTTTCCCTAGTGTCTCTTCCTGGCCTGTCTCTGCTGGGTCTTTTCCCCTAGTGTCTCTTCCTGGCCTTTCTCTGATGGGTCTTTTCCCCTAGTGTCTCTTCCTGGCCTGTCTCTGCTGGGTCTTTTCCCCTAGTGTCTCTTCCTGGCCTGTCTCTGCTGGGTCTTTTCCTCTAGTGTCTCTTCCTGGCCTGTCTCTGCTGGGTCTTTTTCCTCTAGTGTCTCTTCCTGGCCTGTCTCTGCTGGGTCTTTTCCCTAGTGTCTCTTCCTGGCCTGTCTCTGCTGGGTCTTTTCCCCTAGTGTCTCTTCCTGGCCTGTCTCTGCTGGGTCTTTGGGTCTTTTCCTCTAGTGTCTCTTCCTGGCCTGTCTCTGCTGGGTCTTCCTGGCCTGTCTCTGCTGGGTCTTTTCCCCTAGTGTCTCTTCCTGGCCTGTCTCTGCTGGGTCTTTTCCCCTAGTGTCTCTTCCTGGCCTGTCTCTGCTGGGTCTTTTTCCTCTAGTGTCTCTTCCTGGCCTGTCTCTGCTGGGTCTTTTCCCCTAGTGTCTCTTCCTGGCCTGTCTCTTCTGGGTCTTTTCCTCTAGTGTCTCTTCCTGGCCTGTCTCTGCTGGGTCTTTTCCTCTAGTGTCTCTTCCTGGCCTGTCTCTGCTGGGTCTTTTCCCCTAGTGTCTCTTCCTGGCCTGTCTCTTCTGGGTCTTTTCCTCTAGTGTCTCTTCCTGGCCTGTCTCTGCTGGGTCTTTTCCCCTAGTGTCTCTTCCTGGCCTGTCTCTGCTGGGTCTTTTCCTCTAGTGTCTCTTCCTGGCCTGTCTCTGCTGGGTCTTTTCCCCTAGTGTCTCTTCCTGGCCTGTCTCTGCTGGGTCTGTCTCTTCCTGGCCTGTCTCTGCTGGGTCTTTTCCCCTAGTGTGCTCTTCCTGGCCTGTCTCTGCTGGGTCTTTTCCTCTAGTGTCTCTTCCTAGCCTGTCTCTGCTGGGTCTTTTCCTCTAGTGTCTCTTCCTGGCCTGTCTCTGCTGGGTCTTTTCCCCTAGTGGCTCTTCATGGCCTGTCTCTGCTGGGTCTTTTCCTCTAGTGTCTCTTCCTGGCCTGTCTCTGCTGGGTCTTTTCCTCTAGTGTCTCTTCCTAGCCTGTCTCTGCTGGTTCTTTTCCTCTAGTGTCTCTTCCTAGCCCGTCTCTGCTGGGTCTTTTCCTCTAGTGTCTCTTCCTGGCCTGTCTCTGCTGGGTCTTTTCCTCTAGTGTCTCTTCCTGGCCTGTCTCTGCTGGGTCTTTTCCTCTAGTGTCTCTTCCTGGCCTGTCTCTGCTGGGTCTTTTTCCCCTAGTGTCTCTTCCTGGCCTGTCTCTGCTGGGTCTTCCTGGCCTGTCTCTGCTGGGTCTTTTCCCCTAGTGTCTCTTCCTGGCCTGTCTCTGCTGGTTCTTTTCCCCCTAGTGTCTCTTCCTGGCCTGTCTCTGCTGGGTCTTTTCCTCTAGTGTCTCTTCCTAGCCTGTCTCTGCTGGGTCTTTTCCTCTAGTGTCTCTTCCTGGCCTGTCTCTGCTGGGTCTTTTCCTCTAGTGTCTCTTCCTGGCCTGTCTCTGCTGGGTCTTTTCCTCTAGTGTCTCTTCCTGGCCTGTCTCTGCTGGGTCTTTTCCCTAGTGTCTCTTCCTGGCCTGTCTCTGCTGGGTCTTTTCCTCTAGTGTCTCTTCCTGGCCTGTCTCTCCTGGGTCTTTTCCCCTAGTGTCTCTTCCAGGCCTGTCTCTGCTGGGTCCTTTCCCTAGTGTCTCTTCCTGGCCTGTCTCTGCTGGGTCTTTTCCCCTAGTGTCTCTTCCTGGCCTGTCTCTGATGGGTCTTTTCCCTAGTGTCTCTTCCTGGCCTGTCTCTGCTGGGTCTTTTCCCCTAGTGGCTCTTCCTGGCCTGTCTCTGCTGGGTCTTTTCCTCTAGTGTCTCTTCCTGGCCTGTCTCTGCTGGGTCTTTTTCCTCTAGTGTCTCTTCCTGGCCTGTCTCTGCTGGGTCTTTTCCCCCTAGTGTCTCTTCCTGGCCTGTCTCTGCTGGGTCTTTCGGTCTTTTCTTCTAGTGTCTCTTCCTGGCCTGTCTCTGCTGGGTCTTCCTGGCCTGTCTCTGCTGGGTCTTTTCCCCTAGTGTCTCTTCCTGGCCTGTCTCTGCTGGGTCTTTTCCTCTAGTGTCTCTTCCTGGCCTGTCTCTGCTGGGTCTTTTCCCCTAGTGGCTCTTCCTGGCCTGTCTCTGCTGGGTCTTTCGGTCTTTTCCCCCTAGTTTCTCTTCCTGGCCTGTCTCTGCTGGGTCTTTGGGTCTTTTCCCCTAGTGTCTCTTCCTGGCCTGTCTCTGCTGGGTCTTTTCCTCTAGTGTCTCTTCCTGGCCTGTCTCTGCTGGGTCTTTTCCTCTAGTGTCTCTTCCTGGCCTGTCTCTGCTGGGTCTTTTCCCCTAGTGTCTCTTCCTGGCCTGTCTCTGCTGGGTCTTTTCCTCTAGTGTCTCTTCCTGGCCTGTCTCTGCTGGGTCTTTTCCCCTAGTGTCTCTTCCTGGCCTGTCTCTGCTGGGTCTTTTTCCCTCTAGTGTCTCTTCCTGGCCTGTCTCTGCTGGGTCTTTTCCTCTAGTGTCTCTTCCTGGCCTGTCTCTGCTGGGTCTTTTCCCCTAGTGTCTCTTCCTGGCCTGTCTCTGCTGGGTCTTTTCCTCTAGTGTCTCTTCCTGGCCTGTCTCTGCTGGGTCTTTTCCTCTAGTGTCTCTTCCTGGCCTGTCTCTGCTGGGTCTTTTCCCCTAGTGTCTCTTCCTGGCCTGTCTCTGCTGGGTCTTTTCCCCTAGTGTCTCTTCCTGGCCTGTCTCTGCTGGGTCTTTTCCCCTAGTGTCTCTTCCTGGCCTGTCTCTGATGGGTCATTTCCTCTAGAGTCTCTTCCTGGCCTGTCTCTGCTGGGTCTTTTCCCCTAGTGTCTCTTCCTGGCCTGTCTCTGCTGGGTCTGTCTCTTCCTGGCCTGTCTCTGCTGGGTCTTTTCCCCTAGTGTGCTCTTCCTGGCCTGTCTCTGCTGGGTCTTTTCCTCTAGTGTCTCTTCCTAGCCTGTCTCTGCTGGGTCTTTTCCTCTAGTGTCTCTTCCTGGCCTGTCTCTGCTGGGTCTTTTCCCCTAGTGGCTCTTCCTGGCCTGTCTCTGCTGGGTCTTTTCCTCTAGTGTCTCTTCCTGGCCTGTCTCTGCTGGGTCTTTTCGTCTAGTGTCTCTTCCTAGCCTGTCTCTGCTGGGTCTTTTCCTCTAGTGTCTCTTCCTAGCCTGTCTCTGCTGGGTCTTTTCCTCTAGTGTCTCTTCCTGGCCTGTCTCTGCTGGGTCTTTTCCTCTAGTGTCTCTTCCTGGCCTGTCTCTGCTGGGTCTTTTCCTCTAGTGTCTCTTCCTGGCCTGTCTCTGCTGGGTCTTTTCCCCTAGTGTCTCTTCCTGGCCTGTCTCTGCTGGGTCTTCCTGGCCTGTCTCTGCTGGGTCTTTTCCCCTAGTGTCTCTTCCTGGCCTGTCTCTGCTGGGTCTTTTCCCCCTAGTGTCTCTTCCTGGCCTGTCTCTGCTGGGTCTTTTCCTCTAGTGTCTCTTCCTAGCCTGTCTCTGCTGGGTCTTTTCCTCTAGTGTCTCTTCCTGGCCTGTCTCTGCTGGGTCTTTTCCTCTAGTGTCTCTTCCTGGCCTGTCTCTGCTGGGTCTTTTCCTCTAGTGTCTCTTCCTGGCCTGTCTCTGCTGGGTCTTTTCCCCTAGTGTCTCTTCCTGGCCTGTCTCTGCTGGGTCTTTTCCTCTAGTGTCTCTTCCTGGCCTGTCTCTCCTGGGTCTTTTCCCCTAGTGTCTCTTCCAGGCCTGTCTCTGCTGGGTCCTTTCCCCTAGTGTCTCTTCCTGGCCTGTCTCTGCTGGGTCTTTTCCCCTAGTGTCTCTTCCTGGCCTTTCTCTGATGGGTCTTTTCCCTAGTGTCTCTTCCTGGCCTGTCTCTGCTGGGTCTTTTCCCCTAGTGGCTCTTCCTGGCCTGTCTCTGCTGGGTCTTTTTCCTCTAGTGTCTCTTCCTGGCCTGTCTCTGCTGGGTCTTTTCCTCTAGTGTCTCTTCCTGGCCTGTCTCTGCTGGGTCTTTTCCCCCTAGTGTCTCTTCCTGGCCTGTCTCTGCTGGGTCTTTTCCCTAGTGTCTCTTCCTGGCCTGTCTCTGCTGGGTCTTTGGGTCTTTTCCCTCTAGTGTCTCTTCCTGGCCTGTCTCTGCTGGGTCTTTTCCTCTAGTGTCTCTTCCTGGCCTGTCTCTGCTGGGTCTTTTCCCCTAGTGTCTCTTCCTGGCCTGTCTCTGCTGGGTCTTTTCCCCTAGTGTCTCTTCCTGGCCTGTCTCTGCTGGGTCTTTTCCCCTAGTGTCTCTTCCTGGCCTGTCTCTGATGGGTCATTTCCTCTAGAGTCTCTTCCTGGCCTGTCTCTGCTGGGTCTTTTCCCCTAGTGTCTCTTCCTGGCCTGTCTCTGCTGGGTCTGTCTCTTCCTGGCCTGTCTCTGCTGGGTCTTTTCCCCTAGTGTGCTCTTCCTGGCCTGTCTCTGCTGGGTCTTTTCCTCTAGTGTCTCTTCCTAGCCTGTCTCTGCTGGGTCTTTTCCTCTAGTGTCTCTTCCTGGCCTGTCTCTGCTGGGTCTTTTCCCCTAGTGGCTCTTCCTGGCCTGTCTCTGCTGGGTCTTTTCCTCTAGTGTCTCTTCCTGGCCTGTCTCTGCTGGGTCTTTTCGTCCTAGTGTCTCTTCCTAGCCTGTCTCTGCTGGGTCTTTTCCTCTAGTGTCTCTTCCTAGCCTGTCTCTGCTGGGTCTTTTCCTCTAGTGTCTCTTCCTGGCCTGTCTCTGCTGGGTCTTTTCCTCTAGTGTCTCTTCCTGGCCTGTCTCTGCTGGGTCTTTTCCTCTAGTGTCTCTTCCTGGCCTGTCTCTGCTGGGTCTTTTCCCCTAGTGTCTCTTCCTGGCCTGTCTCTGCTGGGTCTTCCTGGCCTGTCTCTGCTGGGTCTTTTCCCCTAGTGTCTCTTCCTGGCCTGTCTCTGCTGGGTCTTTTTCCCCTAGTGTCTCTTCCTGGCCTGTCTCTGCTGGGTCTTTTCCTCTAGTGTCTCTTCCTAGCCTGTCTCTGCTGGGTCTTTTCCTCTAGTGTCTCTTCCTGGCCTGTCTCTGCTGGGTCTTTTCCTCTAGTGTCTCTTCCTGGCCTGTCTCTGCTGGGTCTTTTCCTCTAGTGTCTCTTCCTGGCCTGTCTCTGCTGGGTCTTTTCCCCTAGTGTCTCTTCCTGGCCTGTCTCTGCTGGGTCTTTTCCTCTAGTGTCTCTTCCTGGCCTGTCTCTCCTGGGTCTTTTTCCCCTAGTGTCTCTTCCAGGCCTGTCTCTGCTGGGTCCTTTCCCCTAGTGTCTCTTCCTGGCCTGTCTCTGCTGGGTCTTTTCCCCTAGTGTCTCTTCCTGGCCTTTCTCTGATGGGTCTTTTCCCCTAGTGTCTCTTCCTGGCCTGTCTCTGCTGGGTCTTTTCCCCTAGTGGCTCTTCCTGGCCTGTCTCTGCTGGGTCTTTTCCTCTAGTGTCTCTTCCTGGCCTGTCTCTGCTGGGTCTTTTCCTCTAGTGTCTCTTCCTGGCCTGTCTCTGCTGGGTCTTTTCCCCTAGTGTCTCTTCCTGGCCTGTCTCTGCTGGGTCTTTTCCCCTAGTGTCTCTTCCTGGCCTGTCTCTGCTGGGTCTTTGGGTCTTTTCCTCTAGTGTCTCTTCCTGGCCTGTCTCTGCTGGGTCTTCCTGGCCTGTCTCTGCTGGGTCTTTTCCCCTAGTGTCTCTTCCTGGCCTGTCTCTGCTGGGTCTTTTCCCCTAGTGTCTCTTCCTGGCCTGTCTCTGCTGGGTCTTTTCCTCTAGTGTCTCTTCCTGGCCTGTCTCTGCTGGGTCTTTTCCCCTAGTGTCTCTTCCTGGCCTGTCTCTTCTGGGTCTTTTCCTCTAGTGTCTCTTCCTGGCCTGTCTCTGCTGGGTCTTTTCCTCTAGTGTCTCTTCCTGGCCTGTCTCTGCTGGGTCTTTTCCCCTAGTGTCTCTTCCTGGCCTGTCTCTGCTGGGTCTTTTCCCCTAGTGTCTCTTCCTGGCCTGTCTCTGCTGGGTCTTTTCCCCTAGTGTCTCTTCCTGGCCTGTCTCTGCTGGGTCATTTCCTCTAGTGTCTCTTCCTGGCCTGTCTCTGCTGGGTCTTTTCCCCCTAGTGTCTCTTCCTGGCCTGTCTCTGCTGGGTCTGTCTCTTCCTGGCCTGTCTCTGCTGGGTCTTTTCCCCTAGTGTGCTCTTCCTGGCCTGTCTCTGCTGGGTCTTTTCCTCTAGTGTCTCTTCCTAGCCTGTCTCTGCTGGGTCTTTTCCTCTAGTGTCTCTTCCTGGCCTGTCTCTGCTGGGTCTTTTCCCCTAGTGGCTCTTCCTGGCCTGTCTCTGCTGGGTCTTTTCCTCTAGTGTCTCTTCCTGGCCTGTCTCTGCTGGGTCTTTTCCTCTAGTGTCTCTTCCTAGCCTGTCTCTGCTGGTTCTTTTCCTCTAGTGTCTCTTCCTAGCCCGTCTCTGCTGGGTCTTTTCCTCTAGTGTCTCTTCCTGGCCTGTCTCTGCTGGGTCTTTTCCTCTAGTGTCTCTTCCTGGCCTGTCTCTGCTGGGTCTTTTTCCTCTAGTGTCTCTTCCTGGCCTGTCTCTGCTGGGTCTTTTTCCCCTAGTGTCTCTTCCTGGCCTGTCTCTGCTGGGTCTTCCTGGCCTGTCTCTGCTGGGTCTTTTTCCCCTAGTGTCTCTTCCTGGCCTGTCTCTGCTGGGTCTTTTCCCCTAGTGTCTCTTCCTGGCCTGTCTCTGCTGGGTCTTTTCCTCTAGTGTCTCTTCCTAGCCTGTCTCTGCTGGGTCTTTTCCTCTAGTGTCTCTTCCTGGCCTGTCTCTGCTGGGTCTTTTCCTCTAGTGTCTCTTCCTGGCCTGTCTCTGCTGGGTCTTTTCCTCTAGTGTCTCTTCCTGGCCTGTCTCTGCTGGGTCTTTTCCCCTAGTGTCTCTTCCTGGCCTGTCTCTGCTGGGGCTTTTCCTCTAGTGTCTCTTCCTGGCCTGTCTCTCCTGGGTATTTTCCCCTAGTGTCTCTTCCAGGCCTGTCTCTGCTGGGTCCTTTCCCCTAGTGTCTCTTCCTGGCCTGTCTCTGCTGGGTCTTTTCCCCTAGTGTCTCTTCCTGGCCTGTCTCTGCTGGGTCTTTTCGTCTAGTGTCTCTTCCTAGCCTGTCTCTGCTGGGTCTTTTCCTCTAGTGTCTCTTCCTAGCCTGTCTCTGCTGGTTCTTTTTCCTCTAGTGTCTCTTCCTGGCCTGTCTCTGCTGGGTCTTTTTCCTCTAGTGTCTCTTCCTGGCCTGTCTCTGCTGGGTCTTTTCCTCTAGTGTCTCTTCCTGGCCTGTCTCTGCTGGGTCTTTTCCCCTAGTGTCTCTTCCTGGCCTGTCTCTGCTGGGTCTTCCTGGCCTGTCTCTGCTGGGTCTTTTCCCCTAGTGTCTCTTCCTGGCCTGTCTCTGCTGGGTCTTTTCCCCTAGTGTCTCTTCCTGGCCTGTCTCTGCTGGGTCTTTTCCTCTAGTGTCTCTTCCTAGCCTGTCTCTGCTGGGTCTTTTCCTCTAGTGTCTCTTCCTGGCCTGTCTCTGCTGGGTCTTTTCCTCTAGTGTCTCTTCCTGGCCTGTCTCTGCTGGGTCTTTTCCTCTAGTGTCTCTTCCTGGCCTGTCTCTGCTGGGTCTTTTCCCCTAGTGTCTCTTCCTGGCCTGTCTCTGCTGGGTCTTTTCCTCTAGTGTCTCTTCCTGGCCTGTCTCTCCTGGGTCTTTTCCCCTAGTGTCTCTTCCAGGCCTGTCTCTGCTGGGTCCTTTCCCCTAGTGTCTCTTCCTGGCCTGTCTCTGCTGGGTCTTTTCCCCTAGTGTCTCTTCCTGGCCTTTCTCTGATGGGTCTTTTCCCCTAGTGTCTCTTCCTGGCCTGTCTCTGCTGGGTCTTTTCCCCTAGTGTCTCTTCCTGGCCTGTCTCTGCTGGGTCTTTTCCTCTAGTGTCTCTTCCTGGCCTGTCTCTGCTGGGTCTTTTCCTCTAGTGTCTCTTCCTGGCCTGTCTCTGCTGGGTCTTTTCCCCCTAGTGTCTCTTCCTGGCCTGTCTCTGCTGGGTCTTTTTCCCCTAGTGTCTCTTCCTGGCCTGTCTCTGCTGGGTCTTTGGGTCTTTTCCTCTAGTGTCTCTTCCTGGCCTGTCTCTGCTGGGTCTTCCTGGCCTGTCTCTGCTGGGTCTTTTCCCCTAGTGTCTCTTCCTGGCCTGTCTCTGCTGGGTCTTTTCCCTAGTGTCTCTTCCTGGCCTGTCTCTGCTGGGTCTTTTCCTCTAGTGTCTCTTCCTGGCCTGTCTCTGCTGGGTCTTTTCCCCTAGTGTCTCTTCCTGGCCTGTCTCTTCTGGGTCTTTTCCTCTAGTGTCTCTTCCTGGCCTGTCTCTGCTGGGTCTTTTCCTCTAGTGTCTCTTCCTGGCCTGTCTCTGCTGGGTCTTTTCCCCTAGTGTCTCTTCCTGGCCTGTCTCTGCTGGGTCTTTTTCCCCTAGTGTCTCTTCCTGGCCTGTCTCTGCTGGGTCTTTTCCCCTAGTGTCTCTTCCTGGCCTGTCTCTGCTGGGTCATTTCCTCTAGTGTCTCTTCCTGGCCTGTCTCTGCTGGGTCTTTTTCCCCTAGTGTCTCTTCCTGGCCTGTCTCTGCTGGGTCTGTCTCTTCCTGGCCTGTCTCTGCTGGGTCTTTTCCCCTAGTGTGCTCTTCCTGGCCTGTCTCTGCTGGGTCTTTTCCTCTAGTGTCTCTTCCTAGCCTGTCTCTGCTGGGTCTTTTCCTCTAGTGTCTCTTCCTGGCCTGTCTCTGCTGGGTCTTTTCCCCTAGTGGCTCTTCATGGCCTGTCTCTGCTGGGTCTTTTCCTCTAGTGTCTCTTCCTGGCCTGTCTCTGCTGGGTCTTTTCCTCTAGTGTCTCTTCCTAGCCTGTCTCTGCTGGTTCTTTTCCTCTAGTGTCTCTTCCTAGCCCGTCTCTGCTGGGTCTTTTTCCTCTAGTGTCTCTTCCTGGCCTGTTTCTGTTGGCTCTTTTCCTCTGATGTCTCTTCCTGGCCTGTCTCTGCTGGGTCTTTTCCTCTAGTGTCTCTTCCTGGCCTGTCTCTGCTGGGTCTTTTCCCCTAGTGTCTCTTCCTGGCCTGTCTCTGCTGGGTCTTCCTGGCCTGTCTCTGCTGGGTCTTTTCCCTAGTGTCTCTTCCTGGCCTGTCTCTGCTGGGTCTTTTCCCCTAGTGTCTCTTCCTGGCCTGTCTCTGCTGGGTCTTTTTCCTCTAGTGTCTCTTCCTAGCCTGTCTCTGCTGGGTCTTTTCCTCTAGTGTCTCTTCCTGGCCTGTCTCTGCTGGGTCTTTTCCTCTAGTGTCTCTTCCTGGCCTGTCTCTGCTGGGTCTTTTCCTCTAGTGTCTCTTCCTGGCCTGTCTCTGCTGGGTCTTTTCCCTAGTGTCTCTTCCTGGCCTGTCTCTGCTGGGTCTTTTCCTCTAGTGTCTCTTCCTGGCCTGTCTCTCCTGGGTCTTTTCCCCTAGTGTCTCTTCCAGGCCTGTCTCTGCTGGGTCCTTTCCCCTAGTGTCTCTTCCTGGCCTGTCTCTGCTGGGTCTTTTCCCCTAGTGTCTCTTCCTGGCCTGTCTCTGATGGGTCTTTTCCCCTAGTGTCTCTTCCTGGCCTGTCTCTGCTGGGTCTTTTCCCCTAGTGTCTCTTCCTGGCCTGTCTCTGCTGGGTCTTTTCCTCTAGTGTCTCTTCCTGGCCTGTCTCTGCTGGGTCTTTTCCTCTAGTGTCTCTTCCTGGCCTGTCTCTGCTGGGTCTTTTCCCCTAGTGTCTCTTCCTGGCCTGTCTCTGCTGGGTCTTTCGGTCTTTTCTTCTAGTGTCTCTTCCTGGCCTGTCTCTGCTGGGTCTTCCTGGCCTGTCTCTGCTGGGTCTTTTCCCCTAGTGTCTCTTCCTGGCCTGTCTCTGCTGGGTCTTTTCCTCTAGTGTCTCTTCCTGGCCTGTCTCTGCTGGGTCTTTTCCTCTAGTGTCTCTTCCTAGCCTGTCTCTACTGGGTCTTTTCCTCTAGTGTCTCTTCCTGGCCTGTCTCTGCTGGGTCTTTTCCCCTAGTGTCTCTTCCTGGCCTGTCTCTGCTGGGTCTTTTCCTCTAGTGTCTCTTCCTGGCCTGTCTCTGCTGGGTCTTTTCCCCTAGTGTTTCTTCCTGGCCTGTCTCTGCTGGGTCTTTTCCTCTAGTGTCTCTTCCTGGCCTGTCTCTGCTGGGTATTTTCCTCTAGTGTGTAAGAGAGTGCTGTAACCACCGTAGCATGTGAGAAGCTCCATTAGCTGCCTTTGATAAATGTAGCCCCCGGGCTGAATTGGCCACAGCTAAATCCCTAAGTTACTTTCATTGTTTGTGTTCAGTTTAATATTTTATAAAGCTGTTTCTGTGTTTATTTACCTATTTTTAGCAGATTCCTCTCATACATTTTAATGTTCTGAGTGATCAAATCTCTCCTGTGTTTGTTTTTCTCCTGTCCCTCCCCCTCTCTCTCTCTCTCTCTCTCTCTCTCTCCCTTCCCCTCCCTCTCTTCTCCGCACATTGACTCTGTACTGGTAACCCCTGTATATAGCCTCCCTACTGTTATTTCACATTGACTCTGTACCGGTACCCCCTGTATATAGCCTCCCTACTGTTATTTCCCATTGACTCTGTACCGGTACCCCCTGTATATAGCGCCTCTACTGTTATTTCCCATTGACTCTGTACCGGTACCCCCTGTATATAGCCTCCCTACTGTTATTTTACTGCTGCTCTTTAATTGTTATTTTATTTATCTATTTTTTTACTGAACTTTTTTTATTTTCTTAAAACTGCATTGTTGGTTAAGGGCTTGTAAGGAAGCATTCCTGTTGTATTCGGCGCATGTGGCAAATAAAATGTGATTTGATTTGAATGTTATTGTCACACCCTGATCTGTTTCACCTCTTTGTGCTTGTCTCCACCCCCCTCCAGGTGTCGCCCATCTTCCCCATTATACCTGTGTTGTCTGTTTGTCTGTTGCCAGTTCATCTTGTCTCGTCAAGCCTACCAGCGGTTTTCCCGTACTCCTGTTTTGCTCTAGTCCCTGTTTTCCAGTTTTACCCGGTTTTGAACTTTCTGCCTGCCCTGACCCTGAGCCTGACCCCGACCCTGACCCTGACCCTGACCCTGAGCCTGACCCCGACCCTGACCCTGCCCCGACCCTGAGCCTGCCTGCTGTTTCTGTACCTTTCGGACTCTGTTCTGGATTACTGACCTCTGCCTGCCCCTGACCCTGAGCCTGCCTGCCGTTTCTGTACCTTTCGGACTCTGTTCTGGATTACTGACCTCTGCCTGCCTTGACCAGTCGTTTGCCTGCCCCCTGTTTTTGTAAATAAACTTTTGCAATTTAGAACTGTCTGCATCTGGGTCTTATCCTGAGTCGTGATAATGATCTGTTGTGCTGTTTTTTTTTTTAACTACACCGTATTCAAAGATTAGCCAGCTGGCTCTCTGACTGGTTCTGGAGATGGATTTGTCAGAAGCATTGATTTTTGTAAAACTTCACCACAGATGGAAACCACTGGCCTATCTTTGACTTCACCACAGATGGAAACCACTGGCCTATCTTTGACTTCACCACAGATGGAAACCACTGGCCTATCTTTGACTTCACCACAGATGGAACCACTGGCCTATCTTTGACTTCACCACAGATGGAACCACTGGCCTATCTTTGACTTCACCACAGATGGAAACCACTGGCCTATCTTTGACTTCACCACAGATGGAAACCACTGGCCTATCTTTGACTTCACTATCGATTGTTATCTCCAAAGTTTTAGCATCTTCCATAAATTGAAGCCGCGAATCCGTCATAAAAAATAATTAGAAAGACGAAGCTCTGGTAATATGGATAACTTTTTTCCTACATTGTAATGAACACAGTGTAAGCTTGGTTAGGTAGTTTGCTGGCAGCCAAGTCAGCCCGTGCTCATGGTTTTCACAGAGCCAAGTCAGCCCGTGCTCATGGTTTTCACAGAGCCAAGTCAGCCCGTGCTCATGGTTTTCACAGAGCCAAGTCAGCCCGTGCTCATGGTTTTCACAGAGCCAAGTCAGCCCGTGCTCATGGTTTTCACAGAGCCAAGTCAGCCCGTGCTCATGGTTTTCACAGAGCCAAGTCAGCCCATGCTCATGGTTTTCACAGAGCCAAGTCAGCCCGTGCTCATGGTTTTCACAGAGCCAAGTCAGCCCGTGCTCATGGTTTCCACAGAGCCAAGTCAGCCCGTGCTGATGGTTTTCACAGAGCCAAGTCAGCCCGTGCTCATGGTTTCACAGAGCCAAGTCAGCCCGTGCTCATGGTTTTCACAGAGCCAAGTCAGCCCGTGCTCATGGTTTTCACAGAGCCAAGTCAGCCCGTGCTCATGGTTTTCACAGAGCCAAGTCAGCCCGTGCTCATGGTTTTCACAGAGCCAAGTCAGCCCGTGCTCATGGTTTTCACAGAGCCAAGTCAGCCCGTGCTCATGGTTTTCACAGAGCCAAGTCAGCCCGTGCTCATGGTTTTCACAGGGGAAGTCAAATGACAGGCTTCAATGACTTTGTTCATGAACATGCACTCCACAAATGATATGTAACTACAAGTTCCTTGACTTTTATTTTGCGGGTGCCTTTTCATTATCTGGATAGACACTTGTGGTTTCAAGCGAACGTTACACCAATCAAAGCAGTTCATCTTGGGGCGACAGGGGGAACGGGCTTTCAAAATGCTAACATATCAGACATATATTTTTTTTTTACACAGACTAGCTAAAAAATAAGTGCAAATATACAAATTGAATTAAGATAATTTTCTGGTAAAAAATTGGAGGTGAAAAAACATTCCCCTTATACATTCCCCTGTAAGTAAGCATTTCACTGTAATGTCTGCACTTGTTGTATTCGGCGCATGTGACCAATAAAATTTGATTTGATTTGATTTGAATATTTTATTATTCTTATTTTAATTTGTCCATGGATTAGGCGTCCAAGTGGACACAAGGCTCTTTGGCTCAGCTCAGTCACCAAGAGGAAGAACTTTGATTAATAAACAATGCCATGCTGGTGGGTGGCAACATTCAAATAAAACCCAGCCCTGAAACGAAAAGTAGGCTGAACATAATTTGTATGTCATATTACAGGAAAAGACACCGTATTCACACAGATTTGCACGAAGTGGGCAGTTCGGATTTGTCACAAAAGTAGTACACTATATAGGGAATAGGGTGCCATTCTCTGGTCTAAAGTAGTGCACTATGTAGGGAATAGGGTGCCATTCTCTGGTCTAAAGTAGTGCACTATATAGGGAATAGGGTGCCATTTGGGACGTACATTTACATTTACATTTACGTCATTTAGCAGACGCTCTTATCCAGAGCGACTTACAAATTGGTGCGTTCACCCTATAGCCAGTTTTTTTTTTTTTTTTAGGGGGTGGTGTAGAAGGATTAGTTTATCCTATCCCAGGTATTCCTTAAAGAGGTGGGGTTTCAGATGTCTCCGGAAGGTGGTGAGTGACTCCGCTGTCCTGGCATCGTGAGGGAGCTTGTTCCACCATTGGGGTGCCAGAGCAGCGAACAGTTTTGACTGGGCTGAGCGGGAACTATGCTTCCGCAGAGGAAGGGGAGCCAGCAGGCCAGAGGTGGATGAACGCAATGCCCTCGTTTGGGTGTAGGGACTGATCAGAGCCTGAAGGTACGGAGGTGCAATTCCCCTCACAGCTCCATAGGCAAGCACCATGGACTTGTAACAGATGCGAGCTTCAACTGGAAGCCAGTGGAGTGTGCGGAGGAGCGGGGTGACGTGAGAGAACTTGGGAAGGTTGAACACCAGACGGGCTGCGGCATTCTGGATGAGTTGTAGGGGTTTAATGGCACAAGCAGGGAGCCCAGCCAACAGCGAGTTGCAGTAATCCAGACGGGAGATGACAAGTGCCTGGATTAGGACCTGTGCCGCTTCCTGTGTAAGGCAGGGTCGTACTCTCCGAATGTTGTAGAGCATGAACCTGCAGGATCGGGTCACCGCCTTGATGTCAGCGGAGAACGACAGGGTGTTTTCCAGGGTCACGCCAAGGCTCTTCGCACTCTGGGAGGAGGACACAACGGAGTTGTCAACCGTGATGGCGAGATCATGGAACGGGCAGTCCTTCCCCGGGAGGAAGAGCAGCTCCGTCTTGCCAAGGCTCAGCTTGAGGTGGTGATCCGTCATCCATACTGATATGTCTGCCAGACATGCAGAGATGCGATTCGCCACCTGGTTATCAGAAGGGGGAAAGGAGAAGATTAGTTGTGTGTCGTCAGCGTAGCAATGATAGGAGAGGCCATGTGAGGATATGACAGAGCCAAGTGACTTGGTGTATAGCGAGAATAGGAGAGGGCCAAGAACTGAGCCCTGGGGGAAACCAGTGGTGAGAGCACGTGGTGCGGAGACAGCTTCTCGCCACGCCACTTGGTAGGAGCGACCGGTCAGGTAGGACGCAATCCAGGAGTGAGCCGCGCCGGAGATGCCCAGCTCGGAGAGGGTGGAGAGGAGGATCTGATGGTTCACAGTATCAAAGGCAGCAGACAGGTCTAGAAGGACAAGAGCAGAGGAGAGAGAGTTAGCTTTAGCAGTGCGGAGAGCCTCCGTGACACAGAGAAGAGCAGTCTCAGTTGAATTACCAGTCCTGAAACCTGACTGGTTTGGATCAAGAAGGTCATTCTGAGAGAGATAGCAAGAGAGTTGGCTAAAGACGGCACGCTCAATAGTTTTGGAAAGAAAAGAAAGAAGGGATACTGGTCTGTAGTTGTTGACATCAGTGGGATTGAGTGTTGGTTTTTTGAGAAGGGGTGCAACTCTCGCTCTCTTGAAGACGGAAGGGACATAGCCAGCGGTCAAGGATGAGTTGATCAGCGAGGTGAGGTAGGGGAGAAGGTCACCGGAGATGGTCTGGAGAAGAGAGGAGGGATGGGGTCAAGCGGGCAGGTTGTTGGGCGGCCTGCAGTCACTAGTCGCAAGATTTTATCTGGAGAGAGAGGGGAGAAAGAAGTCAAAGCATAGGGTAGGGCAGTGTGAGCAGGACCAGCAGTGTCATTAGACTTAACAAACGAGGATCGGGATGTCGTCAACCTTCTTTTCAAAATGGTTGACGAAGTCATCCACAGAGAGGGAGGGAGGGGGGGGAGGATTCAGCAGGGAGGAGAATGTGGCAAAGAGCTTCCTAGGGTTAGAGGCAGATGCTTGGAATTTAGAGTGGTAGAAAGTGGCCTTAGCAGCAGAAACAGATGAAGAAAATGTAGAGAGGGAGGGAGTGAAAAGATGCCAGGTCCACAGGGAGTCTAGTTTTCTTCCATTTCCGCTCAGCTGCCCGGAGCTCTGTTCTGTGAGCTCGCAATGAGTCATCAAGCCACGGAGCTGGAGGGGAGGACCGAGCCGGCCGGGAGGATAGGGGACACAGAGAGTCAAAGGATGCAGAAAGGGAGGAGAGGAGGGTTGAGGAGGCAGAATCAGGAGATTGGAGGGAGAAGGATTGAGTAGAGGGAAGAGATGATAGGATGGAAGAGGAGAGAGTAGTGGGAGAGAGAGAGCGAAGGTTGCGGGGCGCATTACCATCTGTGTAGGGGCAGAGTGAGTAGTGTTGGAGGAGAGCGAGAGAGAAAAGGATACAAAGTAGTGGTCGGAGACATGGAGGGGAGTTGCAGTGAGATTAGTAGAAGAACAGCATCTAGTAAAGATGAGGTCAAGCGTATTGCCTGCCTTGTGAGTAGGGGGGGACGGTGAGAGGGTGAGGTCAAAAGAGGAGAGGAGTGGAAAGAAGGAGGCAGAGAGAAATGAGTCAAATGTAGACGTAGGGAGGTTGAAATCCCCAAAACTGTGAGGGGTGAGCCATCCTCAGGAAAGGAACTTATCAAGGCGTCAAGCTCATTGATGAACTCTCCAAGGGAACCTGGAGGGCGATAGATGACAAGGATATTAAGCTTAAATGGGCTAGTGACTGTGACAGCATGGAATTCAAATGAGGAGATAGACAGATGGGTTAGGGGAAAAATTGAGAATGTCCACTTGGGAGAGATGAGGATTCCTGTGCCACCACCCCGCTGACCAGATGCTCTCGGGGTATGCGAGAACACATGGTCAGACGAGGAGAGAGCAGTAGGAGTAGCAGTGTTTTCAGTGGTAATCCATGTTTCCGTCAGCGCCAGGAAGTCGAGGGACTGGAGGGTAGCATAGGCTGGGATGAAGTCAGCCTTGTTGGCAGCAGAACGGCAGTTCCAGAGGCTGCCTGAGACCTGGAACTCCAGGTGTGTGGTGCGTGCAGGGACCACCAGGTTAGAGAGGCAGCAGCCACGCGGTGTGAGGCGTTTGTGTAGCCTGTGCGGAGAGGAGAGAACAGGGATAGGCAGAGGCATAGTTGACAGGCTGTAGCAAATGGCTACAATAATGCAGAGGAGATCGGAATGAAATGAACTAAACATCTGGGAAAGGAGAGAGCGGGGCCTCCCTTACCACAACTCCCAAATATAACTCTCCCAACTTCCACCTCAGAAACTATAATTGTTTCACTGAAACACCCGAATAAAACTCTCCCAACTTCCACTTTAGAAATTAGAATTGTTGTAAGCTACAGCGGTTCAATGTTTCAAGGAATAGACTCAACTTACTTTATTCAGCTAGCTAATTATGACGCCATAGCTAACTAGCATGCTAGCATCCAATAACACACGGTTTAGCACCAATACTTGGTTACAACAAACTACCAATAGTGTGTTAACACGCTAAACAGATAATTCGTGTCCGTGTCTAGTTCCTTTCATAACGCAGCAATAATTAAACGTTGGCTAGCTAGCACAAAGATAATGTATTTAGCTGCTACAGTACTGCTAGCGTTGGCTAGCTAGCAATGGCTGCTGTGTTGACTTTGTTTGAGAAACGACGTCGCTGCGAACGAATGTAGCTGGCTAAAATTATATTGTATTTAGTTGCTATAGTACTGCCAGCTGGTAGCGTTGGCTAGCTAGCAATGGCTGCGGTGATGACTTTGTTTGAAAAACGGCGTCGCTGCGAACGAATGTAGCTGGTTAAAAGGATATTGTATTTAGTTGCTACAGTGCTGATAGTGTTGGCTAGCTAGCAATGGCTGCGGTGTTGACTTTGTTTGAAAAACGGCATCGCTGCGAACAAATATAGCTGGCTAGCTAACCTCGATAGTTACTCTATACTACACCTTTATCTTTGATACAAATACAACTATGTAGCTAGCCAACATTACACTAATCAAATCGTTCCATTGTAATGTAATGCGTCATATTACCTGCGGAGCGAAGTACAGCATGACTACTCACCTCGCCTGCTTGAGACCAATGACCTTGAGACCAACGTACAGTTGAAGTCGGAAGTTAGGTTGGAGTCATTAAAACTTGTTTTTCAACCACTCCACACATTTCTTGTTAACAAACTATAGTTTTGGCACGTTGGTTAGGACATCTACTTTGTGCATGACACAAGTAATTTTTCCAACAATTGTTTAAATACAGATTATTTCACTTATAATTCACTGTATCACAATTCCATTGGGTCAGAAGTTTACATGCACTGAGTTGACTGTGCCTTTAATCAGCTTGGAAAATTCCATAAATAATGTCATGCTTTAGAAGCTTCTGATAGGCTAATTGACATAATTTGAGTCAATTGGAGGTGTACCTGTGGATGTATTTCAAGGCCTACCTTCAAACTCAGTGCCTCTTTGCTTGACATCATGAGAAAATCAAAGAAATCAGCCAAGACCTCAGAAAAAAAACTGTAGACGTCCACAAGTCTGGTTCATCCTTGCGAGCATTTTCCAAATGCCTGAAGTTTCCACGTATTATTCTGTACAAACAATAGTACGCAAGTATAAACACCATGGGACCACGCAGCGGTCATACCGCTCAGGAAGGAGATGCGTTCTGTCTCCTAGAGATGAATGAACTTTGGTGCGGAAAGTTCAAATCAATCCCAGAACAACAGCAAAGGACCTTGTGAAGATGCTGGAGGAAACAGGTACAAAAGTATCTATATCCACAGTAAAACGAGTCCTATATCGACATAACCTGAAAGGCCGCTCAGCAAGGAAGAAGCCACTGCTCCAAAACTGCCATAAAAAAGCCAGACTACGCTTTGCAACTTCACAAAGATCGTACTTTTTGGAGAAATGTCCTCTGGTCTGATGAAACAAAAATAGAACTGTTTGGCCATAATGACAATCGTTATTTTTGGAGGAAAAAGGGGCAGGCTTGCAAGCCAAAGAACACCATCCCAACCCTGAAGCACGGGGGTGGCAGCATCATGCTGTGGGGGTGCTTTGCTGCAGGAGGGACTGGTGCACTTCACAAAATAGATGGCATGAGGAAGGAAAATTATGTGGATATATTGAAGCAACATCTCAAGACATCAGTCAGGAAGTTAAAGCTTGGTTGCAAATGGGTCTTCCAAATGGACAATGACCCCAAGCATGCTTCCAAAGTTGTGGCAAAACGGCTTAAGGACAACAAAGTCAAGGTATTGGAGTGGCCATCACAAAGCCCTGACCTCAATCCTATAGAAAATGTGTGAACAGAACTGAAAAAGCTTGTGCGAGCAAGGAGGCCTACAAACCTGACTCCGTTACACCAGCTCTGTCAGGAGGAATGGGCCAAAATTCACCCAACTTATTGTGGGAAGCTTGTGGAAGGCTACCCGAAACGTTTGACCCAAGTTATAGAATTTAAAGGCAATGCTACCAAATACTAATTGAGTGTATGTAAACCTCTGACCCATTGGGAATGTGATGAAAGAAATAAAAGCTGAAATAAATCATTCTCTCTACTATTATTCTGACATTTCACATTCTTAAAATAAAGTAGTGATCCTAACTGACCTAAGACAGGGAATTTTTACTAGGATTAAATGTCAGGAATTGTGAAAAACTGAGTTTAAATGTATTTGGCTAAGGTGTATGTAAACTTCCGACTTCAACTGTAGCCAAGGTCTACATTACAATAGACAGGCTGAGAAAATGTTTATCTGTTCTGAATATTTCACATCTCTCTCCACGCTTGGCTTGTGTTTCACATCTCTCTCCACGCTTGGCTTGTGTTTCACATCTCTCTCCACGCTTGGCTTGTGTTTCACATCTCTCTCCACGCTTGGCTTGTGTTTCACATCTCTCTCCACGCTTGGCTTGTGTTTCACATCTCTCTCCACGCTTGGCTTGTGTTTCACATCTATCTCCACGCTTGGCTTGTGTTTCACATCTCTCTCCACGCTTGGCTTGTGTTTCACATCTCTCTCCACGCTTGGCTTGTGTTTCACATCTCTCTCCACGCTTGGCTTGTGTTTCACATCTCTCTCCACACTCGGCTTGTGTTTCACATCTCTCTCCACGCTCGGCTTGTGTTTCACATCTCTCTCCACGCTCGGCTTGTGTTTCACATCTCTCTCCACGCTCGGCTTGTGTTTCACATCTCTCTCCATGCTCGGCTTGTGTTTCACATCTCTCTCCACGCTCGGCTTGTGTTTCACATCTCTCTCCACGCTCGGCTTGTGTTTGCTTACATTTTTTATGCTCAAAAGTCGATGCCTAAGATAAACTTTTCAGAGAGGTGTGAGGGCAAATAAAACACAACTGCAAGCCATCAGATTAATTATTTAACATCCTAGTTGAAGATAATTCAATAATATTAATCTTGTATGCCTTAAAAACCATGAGGAATGCACTTTTAGTGTAAAATCAATCATAAATTACCTACAAGCTGTTTTCTTTGTCCTTGAAAGCAGGTTTAGTGTAACTAATAATGAGAAATAACAAAAGACTGTATGCTGTCTAACATGTAATTAGCTTGAACATGAATGGTTGTCAGTTTGATGTTAAAATGTCCTTTGCTGCTTATTAACTCTTTAAAAAGAATAATGACCGTCATGAAGTTAAGAATCTTTTATCTCGAGGTACCCATAGTGCACTTCACAATGTGTGTTACCATGGTTATGTCCCAAAAGGCACCCTATTCCATAAATAGTGCACTACTTTTGACCAGGGTCCATATGTCTCTGGTCAAAACTAGTCTACTATGTAGGCCAGGAATAGGTTGCCATGTTGGGATGCAGCCCATAGCAGTGTTTGACAGGAACGTATTATGCTATTGAAGTGCTAAAAGCAAGGCTGATTGGGTAAGATCTCCTGCTGGTTGTATCAAAGGGCTATAGTTTCTATGCACACGCACACACGCATGCACACACACACATACACACGTACGCACCACACACACACCGCACCATACAACACACACACACACACACACACACACACACACACACACACACACACACACACACACACACACACACCCACCAACTGCCTTTCAATACCCTCCAGTCATTAGCTGTATATTCTGACCTTGCCGGATAAAAAGTTTTCTTAGAAATTCAAGGTGAGATCCAAAGTATCTGAGCTCTCTCTCTCTCACTCTCTCTCTCTCTGTTTCTCTCTCTCTGTTTCTCTCGCTCTCCCTGTTTCTCTCTCTCTCTCTCTCTCTGTTTCTCTCTCTCTGTTTCTCTCACTCTCTCTCTCTCTCTCTCTCTCTCTCTCTCTCTCTCTCTCTGTTTCTCTCTCTCTGTTTCTCTCACTCTCTCTGTTTCTCTCTCTCTCTCTCTCTCTCTGTTTCTCTCTCTCTGTTTCTCTCTCTCTCTCTGTTTCTCGCTCTCTCAGTTTCTCTCTCTCTGTTTCTCTCTCTCTGTTTCAATTCAATTCAATTCAATTCAATAGACTTTATTGACATGGCAAGTAAAATTACATACATTGTCAAAGTATACATATAACAAAAATGGTGGGACCAACAGCAATAATAATAGTAGTAGTGGAAATGGGATTACCATTAACAGCAACTACAACAACAATATTAATGAGAAAAACAATACATTAAAGCAATAGTAGTCGACCAATCTCAACATGACTGAGAAGACACATTACATGCTATGAAAGCCAAAACAAAACAGGAAATATTATTGACATTACATTACAATTTTCACTGGCTGTCCCTCAGGTTGTGGCAGGAGGACACATATTTGGCTGCCAAAATTGCACATTTAGGCTTTTCACCCAATAAATATTTGATTTTTTCTTCCTCTTTTATAGTTTCAAATTCTTTGTACTGAATGATAATTTTGGGAAAGAAAGATTATCTTAGGTCTGAGTATTTTTCACAGTGTAGTAGGAAATGCAGTTCTGTCTCTACCTCTCCCCGGGGGCAGAGGGAACACAGCCTGTCCTCTCTGGGCAGCCAGGTTTGCCTGTGACGACCGGTCTCTATAGCCAGACTGTGCTCACTGAGTCTGTACCTAGTCAGTGTTTTTCTCAGTTTTCTATCAGTCACAGTGGTCAGATAGTCTGCCAACATGTACTGTCTGTTTAGAGCCAAATAGCATTGAAGTTTACTTAGATTTTTTGTGGTGTCTTTCCAATAGGTGATAAATTTTTCTTTTTGCTTTGTGATGATTTGGTTGGGCCAGATTTTCTGAGTGCTGTCCTGAGGCTCTATGAGGTTGGTTTTGGTTAGTGAACTGAGCCTCAGAACCAGCTGGCTGAGGGGACTCTTCTCTTGTTTCATCTCTTGACATAGTAGAGCTGTGTGATGGAATGTTTTGGGGTCACTTGTTTTTAGATGGTTGTAAAATGTGATGGCTCTTTTTTCTATTCGAATAAGGAGGGGGTATTGGCCCAATTCTGCTCTACATGCGTTATTTGGAGATTTTCTTTGCACTTGCAATACAGTCTTGCAAAACTCTGCATGCAGTATTTCGATTGGATGTTTGTCCCATTTGGTAAATTCAGTATTAGAGAGCGGACCCCATACTTCGCTGCCATATAGAGCAATTGGTTCTATAACTGATTGGAACATTTTGAGCCAGATTCTAATTGGAATTTTGATTTTAATATTCCTTTTAATGGCATAGAATGCTCTTCTTGCTTTGTCTCTCGGCTCATTCACAGCCATGTGAAAGCTACCTGTGTTGCTGATATTTAGTCCTAGATATGTGTAATTTTTGGTGTGTTCTAATAGAACTGTGTCCAAATAGAATTTATATGTGTCATCCTGATTTCCGGACCTTTTTTGGAATATCATTATATTCGTTTTTTTTAGATTAACGGTCAGGGCCCAGGTCTGACAGAATCTGTGCAGATGATCTAGATGCTGCTGTAACCCCTCCTTAGTGGGAGACAGTAGCACCAGGTCATCTGCGTACAGCACACACTTGATTTCAGTGTTGTGTAGGGTGAGACCAGGTGCTGCCGATTCTTCTAATGTTTTTGCCAATTCGTTAATGTAGATGTTAAATAGTGTTGGACTTATTGGGCAGCCCTGTTTCACTCCACGTCCCTGAGAGAAGAAGTCTGTTTGCTTGTTGCCGATTTTAATCGCACATTTGTTTTTAGTGTACATTGATTTAATAACATCATATGTTTTCCCTCCAATACCACTTTCTATTAGTTTGTAAAAAGACCTTCGTGCCAAATTGAATCAAATGCTTTCTTGAAGTCTACAAAACACGAGTAGATTTTGCCTTTGTTTTGATTTACTTGTTTGTCAATTAGAGTCTGGAGGGTGTAAATGTGGTCTGTTGTACGATAATTTTTTACAAATCCAATCTGGCTTCTGCTTAGGACGTTGTGTTCATCAAGGAAATTATGTAGTCTGCTGTTTATGATACTGCAGAGAATTTTCCCCAAGTTGCTGTTAACGCAAATTCCTCTGTAATTATTTGGGTCAAATTTGTCTCCATTTTTATAAATTGGTGTGATCAATCCTTGGTTCCAAATATCGGGGAAAATACCTGCAGTTAGGATAATGTTGAAGAGTTTGAGTATAGCCAATTTGAATTTGTGGTCTGTATATTTAATCATTTCATTTAAAATACCATCAGCACCACAGGCCTTTTTGGGTTGGAGGGTGCAAAGTTTTTCCAATAATTCTTGTTCTGTAATTGGGGTATCCACAGGATTCTGATAGTCTTTGACTGCTGATTGAAGGATTTGTAATTGTTCTTGTATATCTTGTTGTTCTGGGCTCTTTGTTATATTGCTGTAGAGGTTTGCAAAGTGATTTCTCCACATATCCCCATTTTGGATAGCCAATTCCTCATTATGAGGTTTGTTTAATTTATTCCAATTCTCCCAGAAGTGGTTTGATTCTATGGATTCCTCAATCACATCCAGCTGATTTCTAATGTGCCTTTCCTTTTTCGTTCTTAGGGTGTGTTTGTATTGCTTCAGTGTTTCCCCATATTGAAGACGTATATTTTTGTTGTCTGGGTCTCTGTGTTTATGATTAGATATATTTCTCAATGACTTTCTTAGATATTTGCAATCATTATCAAAGCATTTTTCATGATCTATTATTTTTGGTTTGCTCTTATGTTTCTTTAGATTAGCCAAGGAGGCTAATCTGTTTCTCTCTCTCTCTCTGTTTCTCGCTCTCTCTGTTTATCTCTCTCTGTTTCTCTCTCTCTCTGTTTCTCTCTCTCTCTGTTTCTCTCTCTCTGTTTCTCTCTCTCTCTGTTTCTCTCTCTCTGTTTCTCTCTCTCTCTGTTTCTCTCTCTCTTTTTCTCTCTCTCTCCGTCTCTCTCTCTCTGTTTCTCTCTCTCTGTTTCTCTCACTCTGTTTCTCTCTCTCTCTCTGTTTCTCTCTCTCTGTTTCTCTCTCTCTGTTTCTCTCTCTCTCTGTTTCTCTCTCTCTGTTTCTCTCTCTCTCTGTTTCTCTCTCTCTGTGTTTCTCTCTCTCTGTTTCTCTCTCTCTCTGTTTCTCTCTCTCTCTGTTCCTCTCTCTCTGTCTCACTCTGTCTCACTCTGTCTGTCTATCCCCCCTCTCTCTCTCTCTCTCTCTCTCTCTCTCTCTCTCTCTCTCTCTCTCTCTCTCACTCTGTCTCTCTCTCTCTCTCTCTCTCTCTCTCTCTCTCTCTCTCTCTCTCTCTCTCTCTCTCTCTCTCTCTCTCTCTCTCTCTCTCTCTCTCTCTCTCTCTCTCTCTCTCTCTCTCTCTCTCTCTCTCTCTCTCTGTCTCCCTCTCTCTCTCTTTCTGTCTCTGTCTCTGTCTCTGTCTCTGTCTCTGTCTCTCTCTCTCGCTCTATCTCTCTCTCTATCTCTCTCTGTTTCTCTCACTCTCTCTGTTTCTCTCTCTCTCTCTGTTTCTCTCGCTCTCTCTGTTTCTCTCTCTCTGTTTCTCTCGCTCTCTCTGTTTCTCTCTCTCTCTCTCTCTCTCTCTCTCTCTCTCTCTCTCTCTCTCTCTCTCTCTCTCTCTCTCTCTCTCTCTCTCTGTTTCTCTCTCTCTCTGTTTCTCTCGCTCTCTCTGTTTCTCAATTCAATTCAATTTTCAATTCAAGCTGCTTTATTGGCATGAAAAACATTGCGTCAATATTGCCAAAGCAACAATGTATACAATATACATTGTAATAAAATAATAAATAATAACAAATAATAATAAAAATGGTAGTAAATAATAATAAATAAATAACAACAATAAAATGGTAACAGTCAATAGTATAAATATAATAAATATACAAATCTAAATATGGAAAATGAAACTATAACTAACTTATAACTAAATAACGGTCATCTTCACCATTATATCAGTACTACAACTACCATCATCATTACTACCACTACTACCACCACCATCATTAAACTGCCGTCATTACCATTACCACCCATACCACTACTATTTGGAATGATAAACAACAATAATAATGATAATAACAATAATAGCAATAACAACAATAATAAGTACGTTACTATTTACTATGCAGATGTTATTATTCAGTGTCCCTCAGGCTATGGCAGGCAAATACATATTTGGCTGCAAGAGGAGCCATAGCTCCTTCGCCCATGAGTATTTTTAGTTTTTCCTCTGGGTTTAATAAGTTAAAATTTGGAATAAATATAATAATTTCTGTAAATAATGAATCTCTTGGTGAGGAATATTTATCACAGTAAAGGAGAAAGTTAATTTCTGTTTCTACCTCCCCTGTCGTGCAGTGACCACATACACGCTCCTCTTTGGGTAGCCATGTCTTTTTATGTCTGCCGGTTTCTATGGCCAATTGGTGGTCACTCAGCCTGTACTTGGTAAGGATCTGTCTCTGCTTCGTATCTCTGACAGAGTAGAGATAATCAGCCAATTCATATTCTCTGTTTAGGGTCAGATAGCAATTTAGTCGGCTTTGGGATTTCGTTTTGGTTTTCCAATGTTGTAAATATGAGTCCTTTGATTGGTTCATGATTTTGTTCATTAGAATTATTTCTTTTGAAGCAGTGCTGGTGTCAGCTTGGTTGGTTCGGTCCAACACCAGCTGACTGAGAGGGCTCGTTTCTGGGCTCAGCTCTTGGGTTTGAAGTGCTTTAAATTGCAGACTTGAATTTGGACTTGAATTTAGATGTAGCCAAAATTTTAATGATCTTTTCTGTATTTTCATTACTACTGGAAAGCGGCCCAATTCTGCCCTACATGCATTAGTTGGTGTATTTCTCTGGACTTGTAGAATATTCCGACAGAATTCTGCATGTAGGGCTTCAATTGGATGTTTGTCCCATATTTTAAAGTCCAGTTTATTGAGTGGCCCCCAAACCTCACTTCCGTAAAAGAGCTATTGGTAGGATTACACTGTCAAATATTTTGGTCCAAATTCTAATTGGGATATTGATTTTGAATAATTTCATTTTTATTGCATACAATGCTCTGCGGGCTTTTTCTTTGAGTGCATTCACTGCCATATTAAAGTTTCCCGATGTAGATATGGTCAGACCAAGGTATGTGTAATTTTTAGTGTGTTCAATTATGGTGTTGTTCAGGGTGAATTTATATTTGTGTTTCTGACATCTGTTTTTTTTTTGGAAAATCATGATTTTAGTTTTTTTGAAATTTACTGCCAGGGCCCAATTATTGCAATATTGCTCTAGAATGTTAAGGTTCTGTTGAAGACCTTCTTTGGTTGGTGATAGTGTCACGAGTTACAAAGCCAGAACCCAGAAGCAGACCAGGACAAGGTAAGTTGAAACGAAGGTGAGTGTTTATTTACAAATTCAAGAGTGATGCTGAATAATCCAGGGAACAGAGCGGGCGGCGTTGATTAGTTGTTGGGGGTGCAGTGGTTGATCCAATCATGGCTCGGCAGCCGCCGACCACCAGGCAGAGGTTGGATGAAGGTTCCGGACGAGTGACTGCAGATGGAACAAAACGGAGGTAAGTAAACAACAAACCAACAAGGTGCAAAACAACAAAACTAACGCTAGAAGCTCTAAGACTGATACTCTGGTAAACCTACTGTTCATGGCTAACGATCCGGCAGGGAATGGATGTTAGGCCAGAGCCTAAGAAGGGTGATGATCAGGACCAGGTGTGCAGATTGCTGATGGGATGCAGGTGCGGAAATCAAGAGAGCTCCCGCCTAGCAACGTTGCCCGGCAACCAGGCAGGGAGCGTTCCAGAACCCTCGGGAAACTGGAGATCACGAGCAGAAAAACTAGTCCACAGACAGGACCCGACTCAGACTGCCGGGATCGTTACAGTACCCCCTCCGACCGAACGCCACCGGGCGGACTCCCGGAGCGCCAGGATGGAGGCGGTAGAAGTCACGGATGAGGTCAGCATCTAGGATCTGTCGCCGCGGAATCCAACTCCTCTCTTCAGGACCATACCCCTCCCAGTCCACGAGATACTGGAAACCCCGGCCCCGCCGTCTGGAATCCATGATGCGTCGCACCGTGTAGGCAGGGACCACCTCCGATCATCCGAGGAGGAGGAGGAGGAGGCGGAGGAGGCAACAGAGGACTGAGGAAAACAGGCTTGAGGCAGGAGACATGAAAGGTGGGATGGACTCTGAGCGTCCTCGGTAGTTTGAGTCGAACTGCCACTGGATTGATCACCTTCTCCACCACAAACGGACCAATGAACTTCGGTAACAACTTCCTAGACTCAGTCCGTAGGAAGATCCCGTGTAGCCAACCAGACCCTATCTCCGATGGTATAGGTGGGAGCGGGGATCCGCGACGATTCGCCTGGAGCTGATACCGGTCCGAAACTCTAAGGAGTGCCTTTCTGGCCCGATGCCAGGTCCGGTGGCAACGACAATATGGGCCTGAACAGAGGGCACTGAGAGCTCCTTCTCCTGAGAAGGGAACAAGGGAGGTTGGTAGCCATACAGGCACTGGAAGGGGAGACATCCCAGTGGCAGATGTAGGGAGAGTATTGTGGGCATACTCAACCCAAGGCAACTGAGAGACCCAGGAGGTGGGGTTGGAAGAGACCAGGCAGCGTAGCGTGGATTCCATCTTCTGGTTGGCTCTCTCCGCCTGACCATTGGATTGGGGGTGAAAACCAGATGTGAGACTGACTGTAGCTCCAATGGCCAAACAGAAGGACTTCCAGACAGCAGAGGTAAACTGAGGGCCACGGTCGGAAACGATATCACTGGGCAAACCGTGGACCCTGAAAACCTCCCTAACCAGGATCTCGGACGTCTCCGAGGCAGAGGGAAGCTTGGCAATTGGCACAAAGTGGGCCGAACTTGCTGAATCTGTCCACGATAGTCAGAACGACCGTGTTCCCCTCAGAAGCGGGCAACCCAGTGACGAAGTCCAGGGCCAGATGCGACCATGGTCGCCGGGGAATAGGAAGGGGGTGAAGTAGTCCAGAGCTGGGCCGATTGGTACTCTTATTCTGCGCACACACTGGACAGGCAGCAACAAAACCCCCGAGTATCCTCGGCCATGGCAGGCCACCAAAAACGTCTGCGAAGAAACGCCATCGTCCGAGCCACGCCAGGGTGACAAGCCATCTTGCTGGCGTGGGACCATTTGAGGACAGCAGGACGAACCGACTCAGGCACAAACAACCGACCGGGTGGACCGTTACCGGGACCGGGCTGAGTCCGAAGGGCCGCCATCACCTCCTCCTCAATCTTCCACATAACTGCTCCCACGACGCAGTTCCGGGGAGAATTGTCTCGGTCTTGGACCCACTCTCCTCCGTCTTGGAGAACATCCGGGACAAGGCGTCCGCCTTTGCCGTTCTTAGATCCAGGTCGGAACGTCAGGGAAAACTTGAATCGTCCGAAAAAACAACGCCCACCTGGCCTGACGGGAGTTGAGACGTCTAGCCGACTGCACGTAAGCAAGATTCTTGTGGTCAGTCCAGACAATAAACGGTTGCTCCGCCCCCCTCCAACCAGTGGCGCCACTCCTCCAAGGCAAGTTTCACCGCGAGAAGCTCCCGGTTACCCACATCGTAATTCCTCTCCGCAGGCGAAGGCGACGAGAGTAGTAGGCGCAGGGATGGAGTTTACTGTCCGTGGAGCATCGCTGCGACAGGATGGCGCCAACTCCCACATCAGACGCGTCCACTTCAAAGACGAACTGACGGGCCGTGTCCGGTTGAGAGAGAATCGGTGCGTTGGTGAATCGCCTCTTCAAATCCAGAAACGCTCGATCAGCCTCCGGATTCCACTTGAAGATCCTGATACTGGAAGTCAAGGCAGTTAACGGAGCGGCCACACGGCTGTAATCCCGGATGAATCTGCGGTAGAAATTCGCAAACCCCAAAAATCTCTGGAGCTGCAATCTCGTACCGGGCTGGGCCCATTCCAGAACCGCTCTAACCTTCTCCTGGTCCATCCTAATCTCTCCCCTGGAGATGATGTACCCGAGAAAGGATGTCGTGTGGGCGTGAAACTCGCACTTCTCGGCCTTCACGAACAGGCGATTCTCCAACAATCGCTGCAGAACCTGCCGGACATGCTGGACGTGGTCGGAAGGTTCCTTCGAGAAGATCAGAATGTCATCCAGGTAAACAAACACAAAGAGACCGATCATATCTCTCAGGACGTCGTTCACCATACTCTGGAATACCGCTGGAGCATTGGTCAGTCCAAACGGCATCACCTGATACTCGAGTGACCCATCGGTGTATTGAAACCCGTCAACCACTCGTCCCCCTCTCTGATCCGGACCATGTGATACGCATTGCGTAGGTCTAGCTTGGTGAACACCGTAGCACCCTGTAAGGAGTCGAAGGCAGAACTCATCAAGGGCAGGGGATACTTGTTCTTGACCGTGATGTCATTCAACCCCCGATAATCAATACACGGTCGAAGAGAGCCATCCTTCTTACCCACAAAGAAGAATCCTGCCCCCAGGGGTGATGACGAGGGGCGAACGAGACCAGCAGCTAGGGACTCCTTGATGTAGGTCTCCAAAGCCTCACGTTCAGGTCGGGAGATACTGTATAACCTTCCCTTGGGGTAGACAGCTCCAGGGAACAGGTTGATGGCACAATCATATGGTCGGTGGGGAGGGAGTGACAGAGCCTTCTGCTTACTGAAAACTTCCCCCAAATCGTGATATGTCTCGGGAACCAGGGACAAATCTGGGGGTTTAGCCTCAATCACCTGACTGGGAACCGAATGGGGACAGGCAGTCTTGAGACAGTTAGCATGACAATCAAGGCTCCAACTGCGTTACCTTGCCCGTCACCCAATCGAACGTGGGATTGTGTTCCTTCAGCCAGGGGTATCCAAGGACCAGAGGAACATGGGAAGACGGCAGAATGAAGAATGAAATCATCTCAGAATGATTCCCCGACAACAGCATCTTAACCGGTTCAGTCCTCATCGTGATACGTGCCAGACTACTGCCGTCCAGAGTGGTAGCTTCAATGGCTTCCGGCAATTGCTCCTTGAAAGCCCCAGCTGTTCCACCAACTCGGCATCAAGAAAGCTTCCATCGGCACCTGAATCGATAAAAGCGTTAATCGCTAAGCTCTGATTCCTGTTCATAAGGGTAGCCGGGAAACGGGGTCTGACAGAGGTATTGAGAGGTCGAAACCGGCTCGCTAAAAGTCCTCCCAACTTTAGCTGAGCCGCGCAGTTTGACGACCGCCGGGGAACCAGTGGCGAGGTAATGTCCCGAACCACCACAGTAGAGGCAACAGTTAGTCCTACGTCTGTGTTGGCGCTCCTCCTTGGTTAACCCCGTGCCGCCCCCACTTGCATGGGTTCAGAATCGGGAGACAGGACCTCTCCACTAATCCTGTGTGGTGGACGATGATCGACGTATTCTGATCCAATCCCCCGACCCGACTGGAACCTGAGAAGCTGATCGGTTGGACGGAACCCATTGCTTCTCCTCCTTCGCTCTCGGACTCGATTATCCACCCGAATAGACAAGGCTACCAAGCTGTCCAGGTCACTAGGCTCCGGATAGGAGATCAACTCATCCTTGAGCTGCTCCGACAGACCCTGGTAAAAGGCCGCTTGCAGAGACTCCTCATTCCACCCACTCTCCACGGCCAACGTCTTGAACTCGATCACGAAGTCGGCCACGCTGCGAGTTCCTTGGCGAAGCGAAAACAGGCGCCTAGCTGCGTCCCTCCCTCGGACGGAATGGTCGAAGAGCTTCCTCATCTCGGCCGTGAACCCCTGGTATGAAGCCATGCAGGGATCCTGTCGTTCCCAAACGGCTGAAGCCCACTCCAGCGCTCGACCACGCAGCAACTCAATCACAAAGGCTATCCTAGCCTTGTCTGTGGCATAAGAGTAGGGCTGTAGATCGAACACTAATCCACACTGCATAAGGAAGGAACGGCATCTTCCCAGCTCCCCCTCATATTTATCCGGCGTGGAACCTTGGGCTCACGGAAGGACACAGCTCCAGAAGCGGCAGGCGAGATGGGTGAAACCGGTAGTGGATCCTCCACCGGAAACTTGCGTTGGTTCTGGACCTCCGTCAGACCGGTGAAAGGTTCCAACTGACAACGCGATCTCCTGTAGTACCGTGCTATGATGGCCCAACATCTTCTCCTGATGGGTAATGGCATGGCGAACAGAGTCCAGGTCCGCTGGGTTCATTACTGGCCGGATCGTTCTGTCACGAGTTACAAAGCCAGAACCCAGAAGCAGACCAGGACAAGGTAAGTTGAAACGAAGGTGAGTGTTTATTTACAAATTCAAGAGTGATGCTGAATAATCCAGGGAACAGAGCGGGCGGCGTTGATTAGTTGTTGGGGGGTGCAGTGGTTGATCCAATCATCGGCTCGGCAGCCGCGACCACCAGGCAGAGGTTGGATGAAGGTTCCGGACGAGTGACTGCAGATGGAACAAAACGGAGGTAAGTAAACAACAAACCAACAAGGTGCAAAACAACAAAACTAACGCTAGAAGCTCTAAGACTGATACTCTGGTAAACCTACTGTTCATGGCTAACGATCCGGCAGGGAATGGATGTTAGGCCAGAGCCTAAGAAGGGTGATGATCAGGACCAGGTGTGCAGATTGCTGATGGGATGCAGGTGCGGAAATCAAGAGAGCTCCCGCCTAGCAACGTTGCCCGGCAACCAGGCAGGGAGCGTTCCAGAACCCTCGGGAAACTGGAGATCACGAGCAGAAAAACTAGTCCACAGACAGGACCCGACTCAGACTGCCGGGATCGTTACAGATAGAAGTACCAAGTCATCAGCATATAGCAGGTATTTTACCTCTGTGTCAAATAGTGTGAGTCCTGGGGCTGGAGAATGGTCTAACATGTCTGCTAACTCATTGATATAAATGTTGAAAAGATTTGGACTCAAACTGCAGCCTTGTCTCACACCTCGACGTTCTGAAAAGAATTCTGTTCTTTGGTTTTTGATTTTTATTGCACACTTGTTTTCTGTGTACATACATTTTATTAAGTCATACACCTTACCACCAAGCCCACTTTGGAGAATTTTGTAGAATAGCCCTTCATGCCAAATAGAATCAAATGCTTTTTTAAAGTCAATAAAGCAAGCAAATATTTTGCCCTCTTTTTTTTGGTGGACGTGTTTATTAATTAGTGTGTGTAAGGTGTATATATGGTCAGTAGTGCGATGGTTAGGGAGAAAGCCAATTTGACATTTACTTATTACATTTTTCTCTTGAAGAAAGGTTTGAATTCTTGAATTCAAAATGCTACAGAAAACCTTTCCCCAAGTTGCTGTTTACGCAAATTCCCCTGTAATTATTGGGGTCTGATTTGTCTCCACATTTGTGGATAGGGGAGATGAGCCCCTGGTTCCAGACATCAGGGAAGCAGCCAGAAGATAAAACTATGTTGAACAACTTAAGCACAGCATTTTGCAACTCAGGTGTGCTGTTTTTCAGCATTTCATTTCTGATGTTATCTAGACCACAAGCCTTTTTTGATTTTATAGATTTTAGCTTTTCATTTAGTTCTTGTTGGGTTATTGGGTAATCTAATGGATTTTGGTTGTTTTTAATGACCGATTCAAGGATGTTCAATTTTTCTTGAATTTCTAATTGGTTCTGTTGTAATTCTTTTTGTGGGATGTTTTTGTATATATTATCAAAATAAGTTTTCCAAATTCCTTCATCTTGTATGGCTAATTCTTGTGGCTTTGTCATGCTTAAATTGTTCCACATGTCCCAGAACTGATTTTGGTCAATTGCACTTTCAATTTCATCAAGTGTCTTGTTTGGTATAATTCAATTTCTTGCGTTTTAGTGTATGTTTATACTGTTTCAGAGTTTCAAAGTATTCATAGCGTAGATCTGGGTTGTTTTGCTGCTTATGTTTTTCATTTGAAATTTGTCTTAGGTGTTTTCTAATTGTTTTACATTCGTTATCAAACCATTTTTCAGAAACATTTTGTTTTTTGTTTCTGATGTTGCATTTCTTTGGTTTTCTCAAATTTGCTTTTGATGCTGCTTTTTGGAAAATGTTATTTATGTTTTGAGTAGCCGAATTGACACCTTCTTTATTGTTTTGGTATTGTGAGTAATTGAAAAACTGTATAGAGTTCATCATTTCATTTGAGTTCAATGTTTCAATGAATCTCTCTGCACTGTTTTGAGCCCATCTGTACGATTGGTTCATGTTGTAGAGTTTATTCGGCTGTTTTTTTGAATGAATATTGCTGGTTAATTTCTTCAGAAACACGTTGATCTGACTGTGATCTGATGATGGTGTCTGTGGTCTGACAGTGAATGCACTAATGGAGGAGGGGTCAATGTCAGTGATGGCATTATCGACTACACTTGTCCCAAGAGCTGAGCAGTAAGTAAACCGACCTAAAGAGTCCCCTCTGATTCTACCATTAAGCATGTACAGGCCTAAGGCTCGACAGAGATGCACTAACTCCTTCCCATTTTTGTTCAGTATTTGGTCAGGACTGTTTTTATTATTTATAATTGGGCTACTGTACAAGGAGGGGTGTCCCAATATGTGGTGGTTACCTCCCGCATCAGTGTAGTCAGGCTCAGAACCTGTTCTTGCATTGAAATCTCCACAAAGAAGCACTTTACCCTCTGCCTGAAATTGAATGATTTCTGTATGCAGATTGTCAAAAAACGGATCATCATAATATGATGAATCTGAAGGAGGAGCATAAGCTGCACATATGTATACATCATTGTCACAATAGATTGTACCTTTGTTAAGTTTTAACCAAATGTGATTAGTACCTTTTTTCATTTCATTCAGTGCTAAGTCCTGCTTATGCCAAATGATGATTCCACCTGAGTCTCAGCCCCGTTTAACATTTTTATGTTTGATTGATGGTAGTAAACTTTCTCTATAGCCTGAGGGACACTGAGTACCTATGTCTCCACGACACCATGTTTCCAGTAGGATTATGATGTCCTGTCCCTTGATGTTTTTAATCAATTCTGGATTTGTTGTTTTATAACCAAAATGTGAAGAGTACAGGCCCTGGATATTCCAAGAGCTGATAGTTAATGATCTCATTTATAATAAGTGATATTCACTGGTTTGAGTAAAGTACATTGAAAAAAAATATATAATAATAATAATAATAATAATAATAGTAATATATATATATATATATATATATATATATATATATATACATACATGCATACATACATATACACATAAACATACATATACATACATACATACATACATACATACATACATACATACATACATACATACATACATACATACATACATACATACATACATACATACATACATACATACATACATACATACATACATACATACATACACATAAACATACATACATATACATACATCCATACATCCATACATACATACATACATACATACATACATACATACATACATACATACATACATACATACATACATACATACATACATACATACATACATACATACACATACATACACATATACATACATAAACATATACATATATATATATATATATATATATATATATATATACACATATACATATATATATATATATATATATATATATATACATATACACACATACATACATACATACATATATACACACATATATATACACATACACACACACACACACCATTACACATCACTATTATTATAATACCAGTGCCAATAAAATAAAGGATAGTTGTAAACAACTTAATAAGAATGGCCCAAAAAATAAGTACAATGCAATGCAATCTGCAACCCTGTGTGTGTGTGTGTGAATTAAAGGGTCTGTCTAGCCCAGTAGTCTGCATATTAGATGCAGTAGTTGGCGCACCTCTCCAATCTCTGATAGTTCTAGGTGTGTTTTGCCAGAGGTTACCTCAGCATATGTAGGCTGATGATCTGAATGATACATGGTGTGGACTGCATCATGTGGTGTACTTCTCTGAAGGACAGTGTTCTGCCCGACCCTGGAGTAGTGGTCAGTGCTGTGTTGTGATGGGCCGGGTCCAGTAGAACTGTGTTGTGATGGGCCGGGTCTGGTAGAGCTGTGTTGTGATGGGCCGGGTCTAGTAGAGCTGTGTTGTAATAAGCCGTGTCTGGCTCTTCTCTCCTGGGGATGGTGGGTGTACTGTTGTTTCAGACGGTGGGGCAGGGGGGCTCTGCTGCTGGGGTGATGGGTGTGTGGGTCCCTGCCAAGTGTTGCATCCTTTAGGTCCTTAGCAAAAGTTCTGACACTGTCCTGATCAAGGTGTACATTATCGTATAAGTGTTCACATGTCAGAGTGGGATGGTGAGCCGTTCTGACATTGAGCAGTGAGGCACAGTCCACAGTGATCTGTTGATTTATTTTGTCGATCAACTGTCCTGGGAAGTATTTTCTTGGTAGTAGGGTGGACACAACTATATTGGTTGTTGGAAACATAGCCTGTGCCCGTTCTGCCACTCTTCTCACTGCCCCAGATACATTTTCACCTTTGACATGAAGGTCGTTTGTGCCAGTGTGGATGATGATGTTGTCGGGGGTGTCAATCCTGGTCTGACTGAGTAGCTGCATTGCACTGTCAGTTGTAGGACACCAGAACTTATACACCTGGTGTCTAGGGAATAATCTTTCCTGGACTAAGAACTTCCCATTTGAATCAATAAGGATTGCAGTTGTGGGTGACTGTCTGGGTGGAGCAGACTGGGAGACTGGTATTCTGACCTGGGCTGGAGCAGACTGGGAGGCTGGTTGGCTGACCTGGGCTGGAGCAGACTGGGAGGCTGGTTGGCTGACCTGGGCTGGAGCAGACTGGGAGGCTGGTAGGCTGACCTGGGCTGGAGAAGACTGGGTGGCTGGTTGGCTGACCTGGGCTGGAGCAGACTGGGAGGCTGGTAGGCTGACCTGGGCTGGAGCAGACTGGGAGGCTGGTTGGCTGACCTGGGCTGGAGCAGACTGGGAGGCTGGTAGGCTGACCTGGGCTGGAGAAGACTGGGTGGCTGGTTGGCTGACCTGGGCTGGAGCAGACTGGGAGGCTGGTTGGCTGACCTGGGCTGGAGAAGACTGGGAGGCTGGTTGGCTGACCTGGGCTGGAGAAGACTGGGTGGCTGGTTGGCTGACCTGGGCTGGAGCAGACTGGGAGGCTGGTTGGCTGACCTGGGCTGGAGCAGACTGGGAGGCTGGTTGGCTGACCTGGGCTGGAGAAGACTGGGAGGCTGGTTGGCTGACCTGGGCTGGAGCAGACTGGGAGGCTTGTTGGCTGACCTGGGCTGGAGGAGACTGGGAGGCTGGTAGGCTGGTAGGTTGACCTGGGCTGGAAAAGACTGGGAGGCTGGTTGGCTGACCTGGGCTGGAGCAGACTGGGTGGCTGGTTGGCTGACCTGGGCTGGAGCAGACTGGGAGGCTGGTTGGCTGACCTGGGCTGGAGCAGACTGGGTGGCTGGTTGGCTGACCTGGGCTGGAGCAGACTGGGAGGCTGGTTGGCTGACCTGGGCTGGAGCAGACTGGGTGGCTGGTTGGCTGACCTGGGCTGGAGCAGACTGGGAGGCTGGTTGGCTGACCTGGGCTGGAGCAGACTGGGAGGCTGGTTGGCTGACCTGGGCTGGAGCAGACTGGGAGGCTGGTTGGCTGACCTGGGCTGGAGCAGACTTAGAGGCTGATAGGTTGACCTGGGCTGGAGCAGACTGGGAGGCTGGTAGGCTGACCTGGTCTAGAGCAGACTGGGACGCTGGTTGGCTGATCTGGGCTGGAGCAGACTGGGACGCGGGTGCAGTGTCATCAGGCTGTGTGGTGGAGGCCATGCTGGTTATGCTGGTCTCAGGTTCTGCTTGTGTTGTACCAGGCTGGTGGACATGTTCTCTAGATGCAGAGGACATAATGACTAGCTGCTGGTTGAGGGGGTCAATGTACCTCTCTCTCTGCTCTAGCTCCTCTCTTGTTGTGCTCAGATGGTCTCTGAGGTCATCATTTGTCTGACTCAGTTTGTCCATTCTGCTTTCTAATTTAGCAATAGATGCTCTGCTCTCCTCCCTGAACTGTTTAATCTCTTCTTTTAGTTTCTGGACAGTGTCGTCCTCTTGAAGCTTGTTCTCTCTGAGTTCTATGACCTCTGCTTCGACGAGAGAGAGGGTGTTGTGGAAACGTTGCATAGCAGGTGTTCTTGGTGTTGTAGGCATGTCCTTGGCTCTGTCTGCTGCAGGTGAGGTAGGTAGAGGGACACGGAGGGCTTCTTGCTGGGTGACAGAGACCGTTGGGGCCTGCTTTTCTCCATCTCCCTCCTTGACTTGTTCCTCAGTTTCTGAGATGAGTTCAGCTTCTGCTTTTAGGGTAGCAAACATATTCTCAAAAGCCTGGAGGCTTGAATCATTGCCTTGTATCAAT
>NC_059208.1:59233910-59236410 GCF_020615455.1 Coregonus clupeaformis | reverse complement strand
GTTCTGGTCCTGAGGCTTCAGTGTGTTAGTAGAACAGGTTTGTGAACTCAGCCCCAGGACCAGCTGGATGAGGGGACTCTTTTCTTTGTTCAGCTCTTGGTATTGCAGGGCTTGGTAATGATATGAGAGGGGGTCACTGTATTTTAGATGTTTCCAAAACTTAATTGCTCTTTTTTGAGTTTTTATTATTAGTGGGTATTTGCCTAATTCTGCCCTGCATGCATTGTTTGTAGTTTTCCTCTGGACATGTAGGAGAATCTTACAGAACTCTGCATGCAGGGTTTCAATGGGATGTTTGTCCCATTTGATGAAATCTTGTTTTGCAAGTGGACCCCACACCTCGCTGCCATAAAGTGCAATTGGTTCAATGACATATTCAATTAGTTTTAGCCAAATTTTAATAGGTATTTCAGTTTGAATTTGCTTTTTAATTGCGTAGAATGCCCTGCGTGCTTTCTCTCTCAGTTCATTCACTGCTTCATTAAGGTGTCCAGTTGAGCTTATTTTTAAACCTAAGTAATTGTAGTGTGTGCAGTGCTCTATATATTTTGTACCAATTGAGAACTTTGGTCTAATTCCCTGAGATCTGGATCTTCTCTGGAAAATCATTATTTTAGTCTTTTTGGGGGTTTACTGTCAGGGCCCAGGTCTGGCAGTACTGCTCTAGCAGGTCCAGGCTCTGCTGTAGGCCATGTGCTGTGGGTGACAGCAGGCATAGGTCATCGGCGAAGAGTAGGCATTTAACCTCTGAATTATGGAGACTAACACCAGGGGCTGAGGATTTTTCTAGAATAGTGGCCAATTCGTTGATGTAAATATTGAAGAGTGCTGGGCTCAGATTACAACCCTGACGAAGGCCCCGCCCTGGTTAAAGAATTCTGTTCTTTTCTTGCCAATTTTAATGCTGCACGTATTGCCAGTATACATTGATTTAATTATTTCATATGTTTTACCCCCTACACCACTTTCAATAACTTTGTAGAACAGTCCTGTGTGCCAAATAGAATCAAATGCTTTTTGGGAAGTCGATAAAGCAAGCGTATATTTTGGTATTATTTTGGTGGACATGTTTATCTATCAGGGTGTGTAGGGTGTAAATATGATCGGTCGTGCGATGTTTTGGTATAAATCCAATTTGGCTTTTACTCAAGACATTGTGCTTATTAAGGAAGTTTAGAACTCTTACATTTATAATACTACAGAAAACCTTCCCCAGGTTACTGTTCACACAAATGCCTCTGTAATTGTTAGGGTCAAATTTGTCTCCGTTTTTAAAGATTGGGGTTATGAGTCCTTGATTCCAGATGTCAGGGAAATAACCTACACTCAGGATCAAATTAAACAGTTTTAATATAGCCAATTGAAATTTTGCACTAGTGAGTTTGAGCATCTCATTTAGGATGCCATCAGGTCCGCATGCCTTTTTAAATTTGAGAGCCTGAAGTTTCTTATAGAGCTCCTGGTCGGTAATTGGGAGTCCAGTGGATTTTGATTGTCCTTTATAGCTCTTTCTAATCCATTCAACTTCTCATGAATTTGGCGTTGTTCTGCGTTTGTGTCAATTTGAACGGTGTTGTAGAGTGTTTTAAAATGGGTTGTCCAAATGTCACCATTTTGTATCGCTAATTCCTCTTGTTTAGATTTTTTAATTTTTTTCCAATTTTGCCAGAAGTTGTTTGTGTTTATGGACTCCTCAATTAGCGTCAGCTGCTTTCTGTTGTACTGTGCTTTTTTGGTTCTGAGTGTACGTTTATAGAGTTTTAAAGTCTCACAGTAATGAAGGCGTAATTCACCATTATTTGGGTCTCTGTGCTTTTGGTTGGATAGTGTTCTAAGTTTTTCCTTATAATTTTACAATCTGCATCAAACCAGTTGTCATCTGTGATCTTTTTTTGTTTTGTTTTTTATCAATTTCAATTGTGCTTCTTTTGCCGTTTGCCTGAATATATAGTTGATGTTTTGTACTGCTAGATTGATGCCTTCTTTACTGTGAGTGAATGTGGTATCCAGAAAGTTATCTAAGAGTGTTTGGATATTTTGGTTCCAGGTTGCTTTCTGGTATTCTTCTGTGCTGTTTTGGGCCCATCTGTATGAATGTCTGATGTTGTACAGCTTACTGGGCTGTGAATGTGTGGTTGTTTCCATGTCTGTTCTTTTGAGGAACAATGTAATTTGGCTGTGATCAGACAGAGGTGTTAGTGGCTTGACAGTGAATGAGCTGAGAGAGAAGGGGTCAATGTCTGTGATCATATAGTCTACTGTACTGTGGCCAAGAGGTGAGCAGTAGGTGAATCTCCCAAAGAGTCCCCCCGTAACCTACCATTGACAAAGTACAGACCCAAGCTTCTACAGAGCTGCAACAGATCCCTTCCGTTTTTGTTGACGGTGCTGTCACTGTTGTTTCTATTGGGGAGATTAAGACAGTTAGAAACATTATGGCCTGTAATAAAGCTGTCCCCTCGTGTGCTCGTTAGATCAGGTAGTGTTCCTGTGCGCGCAT
>NC_059208.1:59203910-59226410 GCF_020615455.1 Coregonus clupeaformis | reverse complement strand
TCAAAATAGGGTTACTTAATGTTAGATCCCTCACTTCAAAGGCAGTCATAGTCAATGAACTAATCACTGATCATAATCTTGATGTGATTGGCCTGACTGAAACATGGCTTAAGCCTGATGAATTTGCTGTGTTAAATGAGGCCTCACCTCCTGGTTACACTAGTGACCATATTCCCCGTGCATCCCGCAAAGGCGGAGGTGTTGCTAACATTTACGATAGCAAATTTCAATTTACAAAAAAAAATGACGTTTTCATCTTTCGAGCTTCTAGTCATGAAATCTATGCAGCCTACTCAATCACTTTTTATAGCTACTGTTTACAGGCCTCCTGGGCCATATACAGCGTTCCTCTCTGAGTTTCCTGAATTCCTATCAGACCTTGTAGTCATAGCAGATCATATTCTAATTTTTGGTGATTTTAATATTCACATGGAGAAGTCCACAGACCCACTCCAAAAGTCTTTCGGAGCCATTATCGACTCAGTGGGTTTTGTCCAACATGTCTCTGGACCTACTCACTGCCACAGTCATACTCTGGACCTAGTTTTGTCCCATGGAATAAATGTTGTAGATCTTAATGTTTTTCCACAAAATCCTGGACTATCGGACCACCATTTTATTACGTTTGCAATCGCAACAAATAATCTGCTCAGACCCCAACCAAGGAGCATCAAAAGTCGTGCTATAAATTCTCAGACAACACAAAAATTAATTGATGCCCTTCCAGACTCCTTCTGCCTACCCAAGGACGTCAGAGGACAAAAATCAGTTAACCACTTAACTGAGGAACTCAATTTAACCTTGCGCAATACCCTAGATGCAGTTGCACCCCTAAAAACGAAAAACATTTGTCATAAGAAACTAGCTCCCTGGTATACAGAAAATACCCGAGCTTTGAAGCAAGCTTCCAGGAAATTGGAACGGAAATGGCGCCACACCAAACTGGAAGTCTTCCGACTAGCTTGGAAAGACAGTACCGTGCAGTACCGAAGAGCCCTCACTGCTGCTCGATCATCCTACTTTTCCAAATTAATCGAGGAAAATAAGAACAATCCAAAATTTCTTTTTGATACTGTTGCAAAGCTAACTAAAAAGCAGCATTCCCCAAGAGAGGATGGTTTTCACTTCAGCAGTGATAAATTCATGAACTTCTTTGAGGAAAAGATCATGACCATTAGAAAGCAAATTACGGACTCCTCTTTGAATCTGCGTATTCCTCCAGGGCTTAGCTGTCCTGGATCTGCACTCTGCGAGGGCCTGGGATCGGGAGAGACACTTAAGTGTTTTAGTACTATATCTCTTGACAAATGATGAAAATAATCATGGCCTCTAAACCTTCAAGCTGCATACTGGATCCTATTCCTACTAAACTGCTGAAGGAGCTGCTTCCCTGTGCTTGGCCCTCCTATGTTGAACATAATAAACAGCTCTCTATCCACCGGATGTGTACCAAACTCACTAAAAGTGGCAGTGATAAAGCCTCTCTTGAAAAAGCCAAACCTTGACCCGGAAAAATATAAAAAACTATCGGCCTATATCGAATCTTCCATTCCTCTCAAAAATTTTTGAAAAAGCTGTTGCGCAGCAACTCACTGCCTTTCTGAAGACAAACAATGTATACGAAATGCTTCAGTCTGGTTTTAGACCCCATCATAGCACTGAGACTGCACTTGTGAAGGTGGTAAATGACCTTTTAATGGCGTCAGACCGAGGCTCTGCATCTGTCCTCGTGCTACTAGACCTTAGTGCTGCCTTTGACACCATCGATCACCACATTCTTTTGGAGAGACTGGAAACCCAAATTGGTCTACACGGACAAGTTCTGGCCTGGTTTAGATCCTACCTGTCGGAAAGATATCAGTTTGTCTCTGTGAATGGTCTGTCCTCCGACAAATCAACTGTACATTTCGGTGTTCCTCAAGGTTCCGTTTTAGGACCACTATTGTTTTCACTATATATTTTACCTCTTGGGGATGTTATTCGAAAACATAATGTTAACTTTCACTGCTATGCGGATGACACACAGCTGTACATTTCAATGAAGCATGGTGAAGCCCCAAAATTGCCCTCGCTAGAAGCCTGTGTTTCAGACATAAGGAAGTGGATGGCTGAAAACTTTTTACTTTTAAACTCGGACAAAACAGAGATGCTTGTTCTAGGTCCCAAGAAACAAAGAGATCTTCTGTTAAATCTGACAATTCATCTTGATGGTTGTAAAGTCGTCTCAAATAAAACTGTGAAGGACCTAGGCGTTACTCTTGACCCTGATCTCTCTTTTTTGACGAACATATCAAGACTGTTTCCAAGGACAGCTTTTTTTCCATCTACGTAACATTGCAAAAATCAGAAATTTTCTGTCCAAAAATGATGCAGAAAAATTAATCCATGCATTTGTTACTTCTAGATTAGACTACTGCAATGCTCTATTTTCCGGCTACCGGATAAAGCACTAAATAAACTTCAGTTAGTGCTAAATACGGCTGCTAGAATCCTGACTAGAACCAAGAAATTTGATCATATTACTCCAGTGCTAGCTTCCCTACACTGGCTTCCTGTTAAGGCAAGGGCTGATTTCAAGGTTTTACTGTTAACCTATAAAGCGTTACATGGGCTTGCTCCTACCTATCTTTCCGAGTTGGTCCTGCCGTACATACCAATACGTACGCTACGGTCACAAGACGCAGGCCTCCTAATTGTCCCTAGAATTTCTAAGCAAACAGCGGGAGGCAGGGCTTTCTCCTATAGATCTCCATTTTTATGGAACAGTCTGCCTACCCATGTGAGAGAGACGCAGACTCGGTCTCAACCTTTAAGTCTTTACTGAAGACTTATCTCTTCAGTAGGTCATATGATTGAGTGTAGTCTGGCCCAGGAGTGTGAAGGTGAACGGAAAGGCTGGAGCAACGAACAGCCCTTGCTGTCTCTGCCGGGCCGGTTCCCCTCTCCACTGGGGTTCTCTGCCTCTAACCCTGTTGCAGGGGCTGAGTCACTGGCTTGCTGGTGCTCTTTCATGCCGTCCCTGGGAGGGGTGCGTCACTTGAGTGGGGTTGAGTTACTGACGTGATCTTCCTGTTCTGGGTTGGCGCCCCCCTTGGTTTGTGCTGTGGTGGAGACCTCTGTGGGCTATACTCGGCCTTGTCTCAGGATTGTAAGTTGGTGGTTGGGGATATCCCTCTAGTGGTGCGGGGGCTGTGCTTTGGCGGAGTGGGTGGGGTTATATCCTTCCTGTTTGGCCCTGTCCGGGGTTTCTTCGGATGGGGCCACAGTGTCTCCGGACCGCTCCTGTCTCAGCCTCCAGTATTTATGCTGCAGTAGTTTATGTGTCGGGGGCTGGGGTTAGTTGGTTATACCTGGAGTACTTCTCCTGTCTTATCCAGTGTCCTGTGTGAATTTAAGTATGCTCTCTCTAATTCTCTCTGCTCTCTTTCTCTCTGAGAACCTGAGCCCCTAGGACCATACGTCAGGACTACCGGGCATGATGACACCTTGCTGTCCCCAGTCCGCCTGGCCTTGCTGCTATTCCAGTTTCAACTGTTCTGCCTGCGGCTACGAAACCCCTACCTGTCCCAGACCTGCTGTTTTCAACTCTAAATGATCGGCTATGAAAAGCCAACTGAGAGACCTGAGCCCTAGGACCATACGTCGGGACTACCGGCCGTGGTGACTCCTTGTTGTCCCCAGTCCGCCTGGCCTTGCTGCTATTCCAGTTTAAACTGTTCTGCCTGCGGTTATGGAACCCCTACCTGTCCCAGACCTGCTGTTTTAAACTCTAATGATCGGCTATGAAAAGCCAACTGAGATTTATTCCTGATTATTATTTGACCATGCTTGTCACTTATGAACATTTTTGAACATCTTGGCATGGTTCTGTTATAATCTCCACCCGCACAGCCAGAAGAGGACTGGCCACCCCTCATAGCCTGGTTCCTCTCTAGGTTTCTTCCTAGGTTTTGCCTTTCTAGGGAGTTTTTCCTAGCCACCGTGCTTCTACACCTGCATTACTAGCTGTTTGGGGTTTTAGGCTGGGTTTCTGTACAGCACTTCGAGATATTAGCTGATGTAAGAAGGGCTATATAAAATAAAATTGATTGATTGATTGATATTAGACAATGAAAATAAAGAAAACAAGTAAATGGAACCGATGACTGCTGTTCTGATCTCTGATCTGTTCTAATCTCTGATCTGTTCCGATATCTCATCTTTTCCGATCTCTGATCTGTTCCGATCTCTGATCTGTTTTCATCTCTGATCTGTTCAAATATCTGATCTGTTCTGATATCTGATCTGTTCTAATCTCTGATCTGTTCTGATCTCTGATCTGTTCTGTTATAATTTTTTAAATTTTAGTCATTTAGCAGACGCTCTTATCCAGAGCGACTTACAGGTAAGTGATTGCATACATTTTCATACTGGCCCCCCGTGGGATCTGTTCTGATATCTGATCTGTTCTGATATCTGATCTGTTCTGATCTCTGATCTGTTCTGATCTCTGATCTGTTTTGATATCTGATCTGTTCTGATATCTGATCTGTTCTGATATCTGATTTGTTTTGGTATCTGATCTGTTCTGATCTCTGATCTGTTCTGATCTCTGATCTGTTCTGATCTCTGATCTGTTTTGGTATATGATCTGTTCTGATATCTGATCTGTTTTGATATCTGTTCTGATATCTGATCTGTTCTGATCTCTGATCTGTTCTGATCTCTGATCTGTTTTGGTATCTGATCTGTTCTGATCTCTGATCTGTTTTGATATCTGATCTGTTTTGATATCTGATCTGTTTTGCCTCCAGTCTGTAGAACATTGAACATAGCAAACAAAGCCACTTCCTGCTCATGATTCTGGTAGATAGTTTGTTTTATTTTTTTGCTATAAAATATCAATGCAATGATTTCAATATAATTATTTTTTGCTATACAAGAGCAATAGGAGTTCAATGGAATTAGTTTTGCTATAAAATACAAAAGCAGTCTGTCAGAGAAGAGCATTTCTTTGCATGTAATTAAAGGTTAGTTCAGTTGCATCCTCTGAATGATTTTGAGAATAAATATGCCTATACATGAAGTACCTTTCTCCTCTCAGAAAGACTATCTCACTCATCTCAACAGACTTACTCAGAGTGGATGGAGAAGCTGTTTCTAGACCCAGTTCTCCTGGACCATGTCTTATTAGAGAAGCTGTACAGTGGGGGGAAAAAGTATTTAGTCAGCCACCAGTTGTGCAAGTTCTCCCACTTAAAAAGATGAGAGAGGCCTGTAATTTTCATCATAGGTACACGTCAACTATGACAGACAAATTGAGAAAAAAAATCCAGAAAATCACATTGTAGGATTTTTAATGAATTTATTTGCAAATTATGGTGGACAATAAGTATTTGGTCACCTACAAACAAGCAAGATTTCTGGCTCTCACAGACCTGTAACTTCTTCTTTAAGAGGCTCCTCTGTCCTCCACTCGTTACCTGTATTAATGGCACCTGTTTGAACTTGTTTTCAGTATAAAAGACACCTGTCCACAACCTCAAACAGTCACACTCCAAACTCCACTATGGCCAAGACCAAAGAGCTGTCAAAGGACACCAGAAACAAAATTGTAGACCTGCACCAGGCTGGGAAGACTGAATCTGCAATAGGTAAGCAGCTTGGTTTGAAGAAATCAACTGTGGGAGCAATTATTAGGAAATGGAAGACATACAAGACCACTGATAATCTCCCTCGATCTGGGGCTCCACGCAAGATCTCACCCCGTGGGGGTCAAAATGATCACAAGAACGGTGAGCAAAATCCCAGAACCACACGGGGGGACCTAGTGAGTGACCTGCAGAGAGCTGGGACCAAAGTAACAAAGCCTACCATCAGTAACACACTACGCCGCCAGGGACTCAAATCCTGCAGTGCCAGACGTGTCCCCCTGCTTAAGCCAGTACATGTCCAGGCCCGTCTGAAGTTTGCTAGATTGCATTTGGATGATCCAGAAGAGGATTGGGAGAATGTCATATGGTCAGATGAAACCAAAATAGAACTTTATGGTAAAAACTCAACTCGTCATGTTTGGAGGAAAAAGAATGCTGAGTTGCATCCAAAGAACACCATACCTACTGTGAAGCATGGGGGTGGAAACATCATGCTTTGGGGCTGTTTTTCTGCAAAGGGACCAGGACGACTGATCCATGTAAAGGAAAGAATGAGTGGGGCCATGTATCGTGAGATTTTGAGTGAAAACCTCCTTCCATCAGCAAGGGCATTGAAGATGAAACGTGGCTGGGTCTTTCAGCATGACAATGATCCCAAACACACCGCCCGGGCAACGAAGGAGTGGCTTCGTAAGAAGCATTTCAAGGGCCTGGAGTGGCCTAGCCAGTCTCCAGATCTCAACCCCATAGAAAATCTTTGGAGGGAGTTGAAAGTCCGTGTTGCCCAGCGACAGCCCCAAAACATCACTGCTCTAGAGGAGATCTGCATGGAGGAATGGGCCAAAATACCAGCAACAGTGTGTGAAAATCTGGTGAAGACTTACAGAAAACGTTTCACCTGTGTCATTGCCAACAAAGAGTATATAACAAAGTATTGAGAAACTTTTGTTATTGACCAAATACTTATTTTCCACCATAATTTGCATATAAATTCATTAAAAATCCTACAATGTGATTTTCTGGATTTTTTTTCTCATTTTGTCTGTCATAGTTGACGTGTACCTATGATGAAAATTACAGGCCTCTCTCATGTTTTTAAGTGGGAGAAATTGCACAATTGGTGGCTGACTAAATACTTTTTTTCCCCACTGTATCTGTGTCTGTCTGGCCCTGAAAAGGACACAGCAGGAGGAAACACAACATGATCAAAACACTAGAACATTCTATAACCTCCAGAAAACCAACTGTTCTCTGTATGATCTGTTAGCCTATCAAGGCAATGGGAAACAACGCAGTAGTAAAACTGATGTCACAAAGAAACAGAAAGTGTTACAAGGAGTATGGTGATGGAGACTCACTAAGGGCTGGTTAATGAAGGGTCAATATACCTGCTCTAAAAGAACCAATCAGGGACAGCCCAATGTACCTGATTAAAATATCTAAATATCAACCCTGATTAAAAACACTCTATTAAGTCATGATTCTGATAAAATATAACTTCCAATAAGTTTTGCATGAAGACATGTTTAGAAAGATGTGATTGGGATGAAGAGGAGGATAAATAATCTGATCAACTTTAATTTGTTTGTTTGGTTATCAGATTAATAAGAACAACTACGATCACCTCCAATACGGGAATGGAAACATAGACAACTGTAATATTGTGTTTTAGTGGAAATATATTGGTTATATACATCCCCCCTACTGGAAATATATTGGTTATATATATCCCCCCTACTGGAAATATATTGGTTATATATATCCCCCTACTGGAAATATATTGGTTATATATATCCCCCCTACTGGAAATATATTGGTTATATATATCCCCCCTACTTGAAATATATTGGTTATATATATCCCCCCTACTGGAAATATATTGGTGATATATATCCCCCCTACTGGAAATATATTGGTTATATATATCCCCCCTACTGGAAATATATTGGTTATATATATATCCCCCCTACTGGAAATATATTGGTTATATATATCCCCCCTACTGAAATATATTGGTTATATATATCCCCCCTACTGGAAATATATTTGTTATATATATCCCCCCTACTGGAAATATATTGGTTATATATACCCCCTACTGGAAATATATTGGTTATATATATCCCCCCTACTGGAAATATATTGGTTATATATATCCCCCCTACTGGAAATATATTGGTTATATATATCCCCCCTACTGGAAATATATTGGTTATATATATCCCCCTACTGAAAAATATTGGTTATATATATCCCCCCTACTGGAAATATATTGGTTATATATATCCCCCTACTCGAAATATATTGGTTATATATATCCCCCTACTGAAATATATTGGTTATATATATCCCCCTACTGGAAATATATTGGTTATATATACCCCCCCAACTGGAAATATATTGGTTATATATATCCCCCCTACTGGAAATATATTGGTTATATATATCCCCCTACTGGAAATATATTGGTTATATATATCCCCCCTACTGGAAATATATTGGTTATATATATCCCCTCTACTGGAAATATATTGGTTATATATATCCCCCTACTGCAAATATATTGGTTATATATATCCCCCCTACTGGAAATATATTGGTTATATATATCCCCCCTACTGGAAATATATTGGTTATATATATCCCCCTACTGGAAATATATTGGTTATATATATCCCCCTACTGGAAATATATTGGTTATATATATCCCCCTACTGGAAATATATTGGTTATATATATCCCCCCTACTGGAAATATATTGGTTATATATATCCCCCTACTGGAAATATATTGGTTATATATATCCCCCTACTGAAATATATTGGTTATATATATCCCCCTACTGGAAATATATTGGTTATATATATCCCCCTACTGGAAATATATTGGTTATATATATCCCCCTACTGAAATATATTGGTTATATATATCCCCCTACTGGAAATATATTGGTTATATATATCCCCTACTGGAAATATATTGGTTATATATATCCCCTACTGGAAATATATTGGTTATATATATTCCCCTACTGGAAATATATTGTTTATATATATCCCCCCTACTGGAAATATATTGGTTATATATATCCCCCTACTGAAATATATTGGTTATATATATCCCCCTACTGGAAATATATTGGTTATATATATATCCCCCCTACTGGAAATATATTGGTTATATATATCCCCCTACTGGAAATATATTGGTTATAAATATCCCCCTACTGAAATATATTGGTTATATATATCCCCCCTACTGGAAATATATTGGTTATATATATCCCCCCTACTGGAAATATATTGGTTATATATATCCCCCTACTGGAAATATATTGGTTATATATATCCCCCCTACTGGAAATATATTGGTTATATATATCCCCCCTACTGAAATATATTGGTTATATATTTCCCCTACTGGAAATATATTGGTTATATATATCCCCTACTGGAAATATATTGGTTATATATATCCCCCTACTGGAAATATATTGGTTATATATATCCCCCTACTGGAAATATATTGGTTATATATATCCCCCCTACTGAAAAAATATTGGTTATATATATCCCCCCTACTGGAAATATATTGGTTATATATATCCCCCCTACTCGAAATATATTGGTTATATATATCCCCCTACTGGAAATATATTGGTTATATATATCCCCCCTACTGGAAATATATTGGTTATATATATCCCCCTACTGGAAATATATTGGTTATATATATCCCCCTACTGAAATATATTGGTTATATATATCCCCTACTGGAAATATATTGGTTATATATATCCCCCTACTTGAAATATATTGGTTATATATATCCCCTACTGGAAATATATTGGTTATATATATCCCCCTACTGAAATATATTGGTTATATATATCCCCCCTACTGGAAATATATTGGTTATATATATCCCCCTACTGGAAATATATTGTTTAAATATATCCCCCCTACTGGAAATATATTGGTTATATATATCCCCCCTACTTGAAATATATTGGTTATATATATCCCCCTACTGGAAATATATTGGTTATATATATCCCCCCTACTGGAAATATATTGGTTATATATATCCCCCCTACTGGAAATATATTGGTTATATATATCCCCCCTACTCGAAATATATTGGTTATACAGTGGGGAAAAAAAGTATTTAGTCAGCCACCAATTGTGCAAGTTCTCCCACTTAAAAAGATGAGAGAGGCCTGTAATTTTCATCATAGGTGCACGTCAACTATGACAGACAAATTGAGGGAAAAAAATCCAGAAAATCACATTGTAGGATTTTTAATGAATTTATTAGCAAATTATGGTGGAAAATAAGTATTTGGTCACCTACAAACAAGCAAGATTTCTGGCTCTCATAGACCTGTAACTTCTTCTTTAAGAGGCTCCTCTGTCCTCCACTGGTTACCTGTATTAATGGCACCTGTTTGAACTTGTTATCAGTATAAAAGACACCTGTCCACAACCTCAAACAGTCACACTCCAAACTCCACTATGGCCAAGACCAAAGAGCTGTCAAAGGACACCAGAAACAAAATAGTAGACCTGCACCAGGCTGGGAAGACTGAATCTGCAATAGGTAAGCATCTTGGTTTGAAGAAATCAACTGTGGGAGCAATTAGTAGGAAATGGAAGACATACAAGACCACTGATAATCTCCCTCGATCTGGGGCTCCACGCAAGATCTCACCCCGTGGGGTCAAAATGATGTCAAGAACGGTGAGCAAAAATCCCAGAACCACACGGGGGGACCTAGTGAATGACCTGCAGAGAGCTGGGACCAAAGTAACAAAGCCTACCATCAGTAACACACTACGCCGCCAGGGACTCAAATCCTGCAGTGCTAGACGTGTCCCCCTGCTTAAGACAGTACATGTCCAGGCCCGTCTGAAGTTTGCTAGAGTGCATTTGGATGATCCAGAAGAGGATTGGGAGAATGTCATATGGTCAGATGAAACCAAAATATAACTTTTTGGTAAAAACTCAACTCGTCGTGTTTGAAGGACAAAGAATGCTGAGTTGAATCCAAAGAACACCATACCTACTATGAAGCATGGGGGTGGAAACATCATGCTTTGGGGCTGTTTTTCTGCAAAGGGACCTGGACGACTGATCCGTAAAGGAAAGAATGAATGGGGCCATGTATCGTGAGATTTTGAGTGAAAACCTCCTTCCATCAGTAAGGGCATTGAAGATGAAACGTGGCTGGGTCTTTCAGCATGACAATGATCCCAAACACACCGCCCGGGCAACAAAGGAGTGGCTTCGTAAGAAGCATTTCAAGGTCCTGGAGTGGCCTAGCCAGTCTCCAGATCTCAACCCCATAGAAAATCTTTGGAGGGGAGTTTAAAGTCTGTGTTGCCCAGCGACAGCCCCAAAACATCACTGCTCTAGAGGAGATCTGCATGGAGGAATGGGCCAAAATACCAGCAACAGTGTGTGAAAACCTTGTGAAGACTTACAGAAAACGTTTGACCTGTGTCATTGCCAACAAAGGGTATATAACAAAGTATTGAGAAACTTTTGTTATTGACCAAATACTTATTTTCCACCATCATTTGCAAATAAATTCATTAAAAATCCTTCAATGTGATTTTCTGGATTTTTTTTCCTCATTTTGTCTGTCATAGTTGACGTGTACCTATGATGAAAATTACAGGCCTCTCTCATCTTTTTAAGTGGGAGAACTTGCACAATTGGTGGCTGACTAAATACTTTTTTTCCCCACTGTATATATCCACCCTACTGGAAATATATTGGTTATATGTATTCCCCCTACTGGAAATATATTGGTTATATATATCCCCCCTACTGGAAATATATTGGTTATATATATCCCCCCTACTGGAAATATATTGGTTATATATATCCCCCCTACTGGAAATATATTGGTTATATATATCCCCCCTACTCGAAATATATTGGTTATATATATCCACCCTACTGGAAATATATTGGTTATATATATTCCCCCTACTGGAAATATATTGGTTATATATATCCCCCCTACTGGAAATATATTGGTTATATATATCCCCCCTACTGGAAATATATTGGTTATATATATATCCCCCTACTGGAAATATATTGGTTATATATATCCCCCCTACTGGAAATATATTGGTTATAAATATCCCCCCTACTGGAAATATATTGGTTATATATATCCCCCTACTGGAAATATATTGGTTATATATATCCCCCCTACTGAAATATATTGGTTATATATATCCCCCTACTGGAAATATATTGGTTATATATATCCCCCTACTGGAAATATATTGGTTATATATATCCCCCTACTGGAAATATATTGGTTATATATTTCCCCCTACTGGAAATATATTGGTTATATATATCCCCCTACTGGAAATATATTGGTTATATATATCCCCCTACTGGAAATATATTGGTTATATATATCCCCCTACTGGAAATATATTGGTTATATATATCCCCCCTACTGGAAATATATTGGTTATATATATCCCCCCTACTTGAAATATATTGGTTATATATATCCCCCCTACTTGAAATATATTGGTTATATATATCCCCCTACTGGAAATATATTGGTTATATATATCCCCCCTACTGGAAATATATTGGTTATATATATCCCCCCTACTGGAAATATATTGGTTATATATATCCCCCTACTGGAAATATATTGTTTAAATATATCCCCCCTACTGGAAATATATTGGTTATATATATCCCCCCTACTTGAAATATATTGGTTATATATATCCCCCTACTGGAAATATATTGGTTATATATATCCCCCTACTGGAAATATATTGGTTATATATATCCCCCCTACTGGAAATATATTGGTTATATATATCCCCCCTACTGGAAATATATTGGTTATATATATCCCCCCTACTGGAAATATATTGGTTATATATAACCCCCCTACTGAAAATATATTGGTTATATATATCCCCCTACTCGAAATATATTGGTTATATATATCCCCCTACTGGAAATATATTGGTTATATATATCCCCCTACTGGAAATATATTGGTTATATATATCCCCCCTACTTGAAATATATTGGTTATATATATCCCCCTACTTGAAATATATTGGTTATATATATCCCCCTACTGGAAATATATTGGTTATATATATCCCCCTACTGGAAATATATTGGTTATATATATCCCCCTACTGGAAATATATTGGTTATATATATCCCCCCCTACTGGAAATATATTGTTTAAATATATCCCCTACTGGAAATATATTGGTTATATATATCCCCCTACTTGAAATATATTGGTTATATATATCCCCCTACTGAAATATATTGGTTATATATATCCCCCCTACTGGAAATATATTGGTTATATATATCCCCCTACTGGAAATATATTGGTTATATATATCCCCCCTACTGGAAATATATTGGTTATATATATCCCCCTACTTGAAATATATTGGTTATATATATCCCCCTACTGGAAATATATTGGTTATATATAACCCCCTACTGAAAATATATTGGTTATATATATCCCCCTACTGAAATATATTGGTTATATATATCCCCCCTACTGGAAATATATTGGTTATATATATCCCCCCTACTGGAAATATATTGGTTATATATATCCCCCCTACTGGAAATATATTGGTTATATATATCCCCCCTACTGAAATATATTGGTTATATATATCCCCCCCTACTGGAAATTTTTGGTTTATAAATATCCCCCTACTGGAAATATATTGGTTATATATATCCCCCTACTGGAAATATATTGGTTATATATATCCCCCCTACTGAAATATATTGGTTATATATATCCCCCCTACTGAAATATATTGGTTATATATATCCCCCTACTGGAAATATATTGGTTATATATATCCCCCTACTGGAAATATATTGGTTATATATATCCCCCCTACTGAAATATATTGGTTATATATATCCCCCTACTGGAAATATATTGGTTATATATATCCCCCTACTGGAAATATATTGGCTATATATATCCCCCTACTGGAAATATATTGGTTATATATATCCCCCTACTGGAAATATATTGGTTATATATATCCCCTACTGGAAATATATTGGTTATATATATCCCCCTACTGGAAATATATTGGTTATATATATCCCCCTACTGAAATATATTGGTTATATATATCCCCCCTACTGGAAATATATTGGTTATATATATCCCCCCTACTGGAAATATATTGGTTATATATATCCCCCTACTGGAAATATATTGGTTATATATATCCCCCCTACTGGAAATATATTGGTTATATATATCCCCCTACTGGAAATATATTGGTTATATATATCCCCCTACTGGAAATATATTGGTTATATATATCCCCCTACTGGAAATATATTGGTTATATATATCCCCCTACTGGAAATATATTGGTTATATATATCCCCCCTACTGGAAATATATTGGTTATATATATCCCCCTACTGGAAATATATTGGTTATATATATTCCCCCTACTGGAAATATATTGGTTATATATATCCCCCCTACGGGAAATATTTTGGTTATATATATCCCCTCTACTGGAAATATATTGGTTATATATATCCCCCCTACTGGAAATATATTGGTTATATATATCCCCCTACTGGAAATATATTGGTTATATATATCCCCCTACTGGAAATATATTGGTTATATATATCCCCCTACTGGAAATATATTGGTTATATATATCCCCATACTGGAAATATATTGGTTATATATATCCCCCTACTGGAAATATATTGGTTATATATATCCCCCTACTGGAAATATATTGGTTATATATATCCCCCCTACTGGAAATATATTGGTTAAATATTTCCCTTACTGAAATATATTTGTTATATATCCCCCTACTGGAAATATATTGGTTATATATATCCCCCTACTGGAAATATATTTGTTATATATATCCCCCTACTGGAAATATATTGGTTATATATATCCCCCCTACTGGAAATATATTGGTTATATATATCCCCCTACTTGAAATATATTGGTTATATATACCCCCTACTGGAAATATATTGGTTATATATATCCCCCTACTGGAAATATATTGGTTATATATATCCCCCACTGGAAATATATTGGTTATATATATCCCCCTACTGGAAATATATTGGTTATATATATCCCCCCTACTTGAAATATATTGGTTATATATATCCCCCTACTTGAAATATATTGGTTATATATATCCCCCTACTGGAAATATATTGGTTATATATATCCCCCTACTGGAAATATATTGGTTATATATATCCCCCCTACTGGAAATATATTGGTTATATATATCCCCCCTACTGGAAATATATTGTTTAAATATATCCCCCCTACTGGAAATATATTGGTTATATATATCCCCCCTACTTGAAATATATTGGTTATATATATCCCCCCTACTGGAAATATATTGGTTATATATATCCCCCCTACTGGAAATATATTGGTTATATATATCCCCCCTACTGGAAATATATTCGTTATATATATCCCCCTACTGGAAATATATTGGTTATATATATCCCCCTACTGGAAATATATTGGTTATATATAACCCCCTACTGAAAATATATTGGTTATATATATCCCCCTACTCGAAATATATTGGTTATATATATCCCCCTACTGGAAATATATTTGTTATATATATCCCCCTACTGGAAATATATTGGTTATATATATCCCCCCTACTTGAAATATATTGGTTATATATATCCCCCCTACTTGAAATATATTGGTTATATATATCCCCCTACTGGAAATATATTGGTTATATATATCCTCCCTACTGGAAATATATTGGTTATATATATCCCCCTACTGGAAATATATTGGTTATATATATCCCTACTGGAAATATATTGTTTAAATATATCCCCCTACTGGAAATATATTGTTTATATATATCCCCCTACTTGAAATATATTGGTTATATATATCCCCTACTGAAATATATTGGTTATATATATCCCCCTACTGGAAATATATTGGTTATATATATCCCCCCTACTGGAAATATATTGGTTATATATATCCCCCTACTGGAAATATATTGGTTATATATATCCCCCTACTTGAAATATATTGGTTATATATATCCCCCCTACTGAAATATATTGGTTATATATAACCCCCTACTGAAAATATATTGGTTATATATATCCCCCTACTGAAATATATTGGTTATATATATCCCCCTACTGGAAATATATTGTTATATATATCCCCCTACTGGAAATATATTGGTTATATATATCCCCCTACTGGAAATATATTGGTTATATATATCCCCCTACTGGAAATATATTGGTTATATATATCCCCCTACTTGAAATATATTGGTTATATATCCCCCCTACTGGAAATATATTCGGTTATATATATCCCCCCTACTGGAAATATATTGTTATATATATCCCCCCTACTGAAATATATTGGTTATATATATCCCCCCTACTGGAAATATATTGGTTATATATATCCCCCCTACTGGAAATATATTGGTTATATATATCCCCCTACTGGAAATATATTGGTTATATATATCCCCCTACTGGAAATATATTGGTTATATATATCCCCCTACTGAAATATATTGGTTATATATATCCCCTACTGGAAATATATTGGCTATATATATCCCCCTACTGGAAATATATTGGTTATATATATCCCCCCTACTGGAAATATATTGGTTATATATATCCCCCTACTGGAAATATATTGGTTATATATATTCCCCCTACTGGAAATATATTGGTTATATATATCCCCCTACTGGAAATATATTGGTTATATATATCCCCCTACTTGAAATATATTGGTTATATATATCCCCCTACTGAAATATATTGGTTATATATATCCCCCTACTGGAAATATATTGGTTATATATATCCCCCCTACTGGAAATATATTGGTTATATATATCCCCCCTACTGGAAATATATTGGTTATATATATCCCCCTACTGGAAATATATTGGTTATATATATCCCCCTACTGGAAATATATTGGTTATATATATCCCCCTACTGGAAATATATTGGTTATATATATCCCCCCTACTGGAAATATATTGGTTATATATATCCCCCTACTGGAAATATATTGCTTATATATATCCCCCCTACTGGAAATATATTGGTTATATATATCCCCCTACTGAAATATATTGGTTATATATATCCCCCTACTGGAAATATATTGGTTATATATATCCCCCTACTGGAAATATATTGGTTATATATATCCCCCCTACTGGAAATATATTGGTTATATATATCCCCTCACTGGAAATATATTGGTTATATATATCCCCCTACTGGAAATATATTGGTTATATATATCCCCCTACTGGAAATATATTGGTTATATATATCCCCCTACTGGAAATATATTGGTTATATATATCCCCTACTGGAAATATATTGGTTATATATATCCCCCTACTGGAAATATATTGGTTATATATATCCCCCTACTGGAAATATATTGGTTATATATATCCCCCTACTGGAAATATATTGGTTATATATATCCCCCTACTGAAATATATTTGTTATATATATCCCCCTACTGGAAATATATTGGTTATATATATCCCCACTACTGGAAATATATTGGTTATATATATCCCCCTACTGGAAATATATTGGTTATATATATCCCCCCTACTGGAAATATATTGGTTATATATATCCCCCCTACTGGAAATATATTGGTTATATATATCCCCCCTACTGGAAATATATTGGTTATATATATCCCCCTACTGGAAATATATTGGTTATATATATTCCCCCTACTGGAAATATATTGGTTATATATATCCCCCTACTGGAAATATATTGGTTATATATACCCCCTACTTGAAATATATTGGTTATATATATCCCCCTACTTGAAATATATTGGTTATATATATCCCCCTACTGGAAATATATTGGTTATATATATCCCCCTACTGGAAATATATTGGTTATATATATCCCCCCTACTGGAAATATATTGGTTATATATATCCCCCTACTGGAAATATATTGGTTATATATATCCCCCTACTGGAAATATATTGGTTATATATATCCCCCTACTGGAAATATATTGGTTATATATATCCCCTACTGGAAATATATTGGTTATATATATCCCCCTACTGGAAATATATTGGTTATATATATCCCCCTACTGAAATATATTGGTTATATATCCCCCCTACTGAAATATATTGGTTATATATATCCCCCTACTGGAAATATATTGGTTATATATATCCCCCTACTGGAAATATATTGGTTATATATATCCCCCTACTGGAAATATATTGTTTATATATATCCCCCTACTGGAAATATATTGGTTATATATATCCCCCTACTGGAAATATATTGGTTATATATATCCCCTACTGGAAATATATTGGTTATATATATCCCCCTACTTGAAATATATTGGTTATATATATCCCCCTACTGGAAATATATTGGTTATATATATCCCCCTACTGGAAATATATTGGTTATATATATCCCCCTACTGAAATATATTATATATATATCTCTGAAATATATTGGTTATATATATCCCCCTACTGGAAATATATTGGTTATATATATCCCCCTACTGGAAATATATTGGTTATATATATCCCCTACTGGAAATATATTGGTTATATATATCCCCCTACTTGAAATATATTGGTTATATATATCCCCCCTACTGGAAATATATTGGTTATATATATCCCCCCTACTGGAAATATATTGGTTATATATATCCCCCTACTGGAAATATATTGGTTATATATATCCCCCTACTGGAAATATATTGGTTATATATTCCCCTACTAAAATATATATATATATCCCCTACTGAAATATATTGGTTATATATATCCCCCCTACTGGAAATATATTGGTTATATATATCCCCCTACTGGAAATATATTGGTTATATATATCCCCCTACTGAAATATATTGGTTATATATATCCCCCTACTGGAAATATATTGCTATATATATCCCCTACTTGGAAATATATTTGTTTATATATCCCCCTACTGAAATATATTGGTTATATATATCCCCCTACTGAAAATATATTCGTTATATATATCCCCCTACTGAAATATATTGGTTATATATCCCCCCTACTGGAAATATATTGGTTATATATATCCCCCTACTGGAAATATATTGGTTATATATATCCCCCTACTGGAAATATATTGGTTATATATATCCCCTACTGAAATATATTGGTTATATATATCCCCCTACTGGAAATATATTGGTTATATATATCCCCCTACTGGAAATATATTGGTTATATATATCCCCCTACTGGAAATATATTGGTTATATATATCCCCCTACTGGAAATATATTGGTTATATATATCCCCCCTACTGGAAATATATTGGTTATATATATCCCCCCTACTCGAAATATATTGGTTATATATATCCCCCTACTGAAATATATTGGTTATATATATCCCCCTACTGGAAATATATTGGTTATATATATCCCCCCTACTGGAAATATATTGGTTATATATATCCCCCTACTGGAAATATATTGGTTTATATATCTCCCCCTACTGGAAATATATTGTTTAATATATCCCCCTACTGGAAATATATTGGTTATATATATCCCCCCTACTTGAAATATATTGGTTATATATATCCCCCTACTGGAAATATATTGGTTATATATATCCCCCCTACTGGAAATATATTGGTTATATATATCCCCTACTGGAAATATATTGGTTATATATATCCCCCTACTGAAATATATTGGTTATATATATCCCCCCTACTGGAAATATATTGGTTATATATATTCCCCTACTGGAAATATATTGGTTATATATATCCCCCTACTGGAAATATATTGGTGTTATATATCCCCCCTACTGGAAATATATTGGTTATATATATCCCCCCTACTGGAAATATATTGGTTATATATATCCCCCCTACTGGAAATATATTGGTTATATAAATCCCCCTACTGAAATATATTGGTTATATATATATCCCCCTACTGGAAATATATTGGTTATATATATCCCCCCTACTGGAAATATATTGGTTATATATATCCCCCTACTGAAATATATTGGTTATATATATCCCCCTACTGGAAATATATTGGTTATATATATCCCCCTACTGGAAATATATTGGTATATATATCCCCTACTGGAAATATATTGGTTATATATATCCCCCTACTGGAAATATATTGGTTATATATCCCCCCTACTGGAAATATATTGGTTATATATATCCCCACTACTGGAAATATATTGGTTATATATATCCCCCTACTGGAAATATATTGGTTATATATATCCCCCTACTGGAAATATATTGGTTATATATATCCCCCTACTGAAATATATTGGTTATATATATCCCCCTACTGGAAATATATTGGTTATATATATCCCCCTACTGGAAATATATTGGTTATATATACCCCCCTACTGGAAATATATTGGTTATATATATTCCCCCTACTGGAAATATATTGGTTATATATATCCCCCTACTGGAAATATATTGGTTATATATATCCCCCTACTGGAAATATATTGGTTATATATATCCCCTACTGAAATATATTGGTTATATATATCCCCCTACTGGAAATATATTGGTTATATATATCCCCCTACTGGAAATATATTGGTTATATATATCCCCCTACTGGAAATATATTGGTTATATATATCCCCCTACTGGAAATATATTGGTTATATATATCCCCCTACTGGAAATATTTTGGTTATATATATCCCCCTACTGAAAATATATTGGTTATATATATCCCCCTACTGGAAATATATTGGTTATATATATCCCCCTACTGGAAATATATTGGTTATATATATCCCCCCTACTGGAAATATATTGGTTATATATATCCCCCCTACTGGAAATATATTGGTTATATATATCCCCCCTATTGGAAATATATTGGTTATATATATCCCCCTACTGGAAATATATTGGTTATATATATCCCCATACTGGAAATATATTGGTTATATATATCCCCCCTACTGGAAATATATTGGTTATATATATCTCCCCTACTGGAAATATATTGGTTATATATATCCCCCCTACTGGAAATATATTGGTTATATATATCCCCCTTACTGGAAATATATTGGTTATATATATCCCCCCTACTGGAAATATATTGGTTATATATATCCCCCCTACTGGAAATATATTGGTTATATATATCCCCCTTACTGGAAATATATTTGTTATATATATCCCCCCTACTGGAAATATATTGGTTATATATATCCCCCCTACTGGAAATATATTTGTTATATATATCCCCCCTACTGGAAATATATTGGTTATATATATCCCCCCTACTGGAAATATATTGGTTATATATATCCCCCCTACTTGAAATATATTGGTTATATATATCCCCCCTACTGGAAATATATTGGTTATATATATCCCCCCTACTGGAAATATATTGGTTATATACAGTCATGGCCAAAATTGTTGGCACCCCTGAAATTTTTCCAGAAAATGAAGTATTTCTCACAGAAAAGTATTGAAATTACACATGTTTTGCTATGCACAGGCCTGTAATTTTCATCATAGGTACACGTCAACTATGAGGGTTGCAAACTTCTTGATCATGTTGCGCACTGTGGACAAAGGAACATCTAGATCTCTGGAGATGGACTTGTAACCTTGAGATTGTTGATATTTTTCCACAATTTTGGTTCTCAAGTCCTCAGACAGTTCTCTTTTCCTCTTTCTGTTCTCCATGCTTAGTGTGGCACACACTGAAACACAATGCAAAGACTGAGTCAACTTCTCTCCTTTTTATCTGCTTTCAGGTGTGATTTTTAGATTGCCCACACCTGTTACTTGCCCCAGGTGAGTTTAAAGGAGCATCACATGCTTGGAACAAACTTATTTATCCACAATTTTGAAAGGGTGCCAATAACTTTGTCCGGCCCATTTTTTTAGTTTTGTGTGAAATTATGTCAAATTTGCTTTTTTCCTGTTTTTTTTTGTGTTATTCCAATACACACAAAGGAAATAAACATGTGCATAGCAAAACATGTTTGTCTGTCATAGTTGACGTGTACCTATGATGAAAATTACAGGCCTCTCTCATCTTTTTAAGTGGGAGAACTTGCACAATTGGTGGCTGACTAAATACTTTTTTTCCCCACTGTATCCCCCCTACTGGAAATATATTGGTTATACCTACTGGAAAGTAAAGCGAACAGATCATCTGTGCAAACCGTTAAAACATTTTTTAGGTTGTCATAATGTTGTGAAATGGTAACCTCATGACAACCTTCTCACAACCCATTTGCAATATGTGACAACGTCATGTGTTAGCATTGTTCAGAATGTAATGTATTCCAGATGTAAAGATGAAACTATCAGCCTGTTAGCATCCCTCCCATGGCAGCGTCTTGCTGACTCGGCTAAAGCTAGCCTGGCATTCCACATGGCGATCAAACAATATCACGGTTACAGATTTTCAATTCCAGGACTTGAGGGAATATTGTTCCAGGCTATTAGTCCACATCAAGATGAATTCGTTCTCCAGGTCCCACCATTGTCTTCCGTTCTGTTGTCCTGTCAGTGGCCTCCGATTTTAACATGTTACACGCTTCTAGTATCATTTACATTTACATTTACGTCATTTAGCAGACGCTCTTATCCAGAGCGACTTACAAATTGGTGCATTCACCCTATAGCCAGTGGGATAACCACTTTACAATTATTATTATTTTTTTTTT